>NC_090651.1:105250486-105550486 GCF_040937935.1 Hyperolius riggenbachi
CTATAGACCAAGGGGGGGTGTTAGCTTCAGTGATAATTAGTGCACAAATTATGACCTAATAGACTTCCCCACGGCGGTGACGTACCCCCTTGGGGAAGACCTACCTCTAACCTAGCAATAAAAACATAATTCCTCGTGCTGCTATTCATAAATGGTATACACATTTCATAAGACAAGCAAAACAGACAAATGATAAGCGCTCAAGGATGCACCTGAATTGTAAGCCATCAGCGGCAATGCATAGCCCCCTAGGGCTGAATACATGCCTCTAATGCAAAACAGATGCAAAATTATGTGCTAACTCTAATCTAAAAATTTGAGAGTGAATTTAAAACAGTGAAGGCAGCTAGCCACTAGTGAGTGTGACAGATTGCCACCTGCCTCAATATTGTCTTTAGATATTGATTGGCTTGATTGCTGCCTGCCCCGATCTTTGTTACAGATGCTGACTGATGCAACAATCTGTGCAAAAATGAATGTGCTTCCAAGATGTATAGAGAGTATAGGCCTATCTCACAAGTCTTGGCATCCTCTGTGCTTAGGGTGGGTACGCAGGTCCGGGGCCGGCGGCAGTCTACGGAGATCGGGGTCACAAGCCAGAGGTCGGGGCAGGCGGCAATCAGCGGAAGTCGGGTCACAAGCCAAAGGTTGGGGCAGGCGGCAATCAGCGGAGGTCGGGGGCACAAGCCAAGGGTCACAACAGGAATCAGATCAGGAATCAGCACACTGGAACTACGGTTCACCGGGAACGGTCAGCCAAGCTGTCAGAACGAGCAGCACTGTGGTTACAGGCAGTGCTGCTTAAATACTGAGTTTTGGTGCCGAAATTAGCATGCGCAAGCGACCGCGCAATTCGTAATTCTATGCGCACGCACACGCAAACACTTATGCGCACGCGTGCAGCGCGCAACGCCGTGAGCCCCCGTGCGTGCGCACAGAGGATCGCACATGGAGACCCCGCCGGACCAAAGTGTGGTGAGTGTGACATTGTCCCCCCCTAGGGGCCTCCTCCGGGTGGAGTAGCTAACAGGGAGTACCAGTCATCTTGTGAAGCAGATGTAAAACACCTGATATATTGCTCCATCGTTTGATTTGTTCTTTCTGTCTGGCCGTTAGATTGGGGATTATATCCAGAAGAAAGTGATAGTTTAATCCTGAGATTTTTGCAAAGCTCCCGCCAAAATCTGGAGGTAAATTGGGTTCCTCGGTCGGACACAATGTCAGAGGGTAATCCGTGATCTCTCGTAAGAAGACTTGAGCAGTTTCAGAGGCAGACGGCACAGACTTGAAGGGTAGGAAATGAGTCATCTTAGAGAATCGGTCCACCACCACTAGGATGGTGGTGAACCCCTCGGAGGGAGGTAAGTCTACCACAAAGTCCATAGCAATCTCTTTCCATGGTTGTGCCGGAACAGGAAGTGGATTTAAAAGACCCCAGGGATGGGTATGAGCATTTTTGGACCGGGCACAGATCACACAGGAATTCACGTAAGATTGACAGTCTTGGACCAATTCAGGCCACCAAAAACTTCTCTGGATAAGTTCCTTAGTCTTGGTAATCCCAAAATGTCCTGCCAACTTACTGTCATGACAAGCTTGCAGTATTGATAGACGAGTCTCCTCGGGGGCAAAAATCTTTTCCTGGAAATGATAGAGCCCCTCTCTGACAGGGAAGTCAGGAGGCTCACTGAAACGGGATGAGGCTTGTCGGACTAGATCAAGAAGGCTTGATTGGAGAAGTAAAAAAATGTTGGGAGGAAAGAATGTTTTCCGGAGCTGGGTCAGACATGGCCTCTGACTGGAACATGCGGGACAGGGCGTCCAGTTTGGTATTCTTTGAGCCACGGCGGTAGGTCAGGTGGAAGTTAAACCGGGTGAAAAAAAGTGACCACCGAGCCTGGCGTGGTCTCAATCTCTTTGCAGTTTGGAGGTATTCCAGGTTTTTATGATCAGTGAGGACAAGGATAGGTTGTTCTGCTCCTTCTAGTAGGTCCCGCCATTCTTTCAGAACCGCCTTGATGGCCTGAAGTTCCCGATCCGCTATGTCATAATTCTTCTCTGCGGAATTCAGCTTTCTTGAGTAGAAGGCGACTGGGTGCAGAATAGCCTTTGGACCGAACCGTTGGGAAAGGATGGCTCCTAGGGAGAATTCTGAAGCATCTACTTCTAGAACAAAGGCCTTGGTGGGATCAGGATGTTTCAGAATAGGAGCCGAAGTGAAACAGACCTTGAGCTTCTCAAAAGCGTCCTGGGCTTCAGCAGTCCAATGAAATGCTTGACGAGTGCTGGTCAACTGTGTGATTGGAGCCACAATCCGTGAGAAATAAACTTCCTATAGAAGTTGGCGAAACCAATGAAGCGCTGCACTGATTTACGATCAGCAGGGGTCGGCCACTCCAGAATGGCTGAGACCTTCTGGGGATCCATCTCCATCCCTCCAGGGGAAATCTTTAACCCCAGAAACTGGATATTCTCCTTGTGAAACTCGCACTTCTCAGGCTTGGCATAGAGTCCATGTGTGCGAAGACGGGCCAGAACTTTTCTCACATGACCCCAGTGTTCTTCTTGAGAGGAGGAAAAAATAAGAATGTCATCGAGATAAACCACCATGAAGGTATCAATCAAATCTCTGAAGATGTCATTCACGAAATGTTGAAAGGTGGCCGGGGCATTGCAGAGGCCGAAAGGCATTACTAAATATTCAAAGTGCCCTGAAACGAGAGCGGAAGGCCGTCTTCCATTCGTCTCCTTCACGAATTCTGATAAGGTATAAGCTCCCCGTAAGTCAAGTTTGGAGAAGATACGAGCAGAACGTAGTCTTTGAAATAAATTAGGAATGAGAGGAAGCAGGTAACGGTTCTTGACCGTGATCTTATTAAGTTCCCGATAATCAATGCAGGGACGTAGCGAACCACCCTTCTTTTCAACGAAGAAAATTCTGGCTCCAGCAGGACAAGTTGAATGTCGGATGAAGCCCTTTTTAAGGTTCTCCTCTATATATTCCTTGAGAATCACAGTCTCTGGCTTGGAAAGAGGATAGGTTCTTCCAAAAGGTATTGGAGCTCCTGCTTGAAGGTGGACAGGGCAGTCGTAAGGACGGTGAGGAGGAAAAGTGTCCGCTTTTGCCTTATTAAAGACGTCCAAGAAATCGTGATAAATTTCAGGAATGATGTCCTTCTTAGGCAAATTCAAACAGAACAGAACCCCGGCACGGGGAAAGCAGGATCGTAAACAGTAGTCTGAATGGAAGGACACTTCCCGTGAGATCCAGTCTATCACAGGATTATGAGTCCTCAACCACGGCATTCCCAAAATGACAGGGAACAGCGGGGATGGCAGTAGATCAAAACTTAAATGCTCTTGGTGCTCCCCTTGGATGGTAACAAGGAGTGGCAGAGTCTCTAATGTGACTGGACAAGAGCAAATAGCAGAACCATCCGCCAGCTGGATGATGAGCGGTTGGCGCTTACGGCAAGTAGGTAATCCCAGACGTTGAGCAAGTTGGATGTCCAGAAAACATGAGCAGGCACTGGAGTCAACGATGGCCTCAATCGTGATGCTCCTTCCTGGTGATTCCTGCAACTAGAGGGTAAGCGGGACATGAGAGGAGGCCAGAGGAGGTGGCAGGGTACCGCTTGCACACACTGAAAATTCAGGTTCACCAGAGGGTCTGACTGGACAATTTATACGGAAATGACCCGGACTTCCACAATACAAACAAAGGTTAGATGACCTCCGGCGCTGTCTTTCCTCTTGTGATATAGCGGGACGGGCAAGCCTGATTTGCATGGGTTCGGGTTCATCCTGAGTGGTAGAAACAGGAACCGCTGAAGCAGGAAGAGACCTAGGGCTGGGCAGATTCCAAGCTGGCTTGAACGAGGAAGATCTTTCTGAACGTCTCTCCCTCAAACGCCTATCAATTTGTATGGAGAGGCGAATAAGTTCTTTCAGTGTTTCTGGAACTCCGACCCTGGCTAGTTCGTCTTTAAGATTGTCTGAAAGCCCTTGGCGAAACTGGAAGCTGAGCGCTGAATCATTCCAGGAAACGTCTGCCTCCCAGCGGCGGAACTCCATTACATATTCTTCGACCGGCCTTCTTCCCTGACGGAGAGACTGAAGAGCATTCTCAGCAGAGGCAGCCCATCCTGGATCATCAAAGATCTCCGCCATAGCCTCAAAGAAGACATCCAGACTCTGTAGTGATGGGTGGCGCTGTTCGACCAAACAAAGGGCCCAGGCCTGTGGTTCTCCTTGAAGAAGAGAGATAACTGCCCCTTATGCGCACGCGCGCAGCGTGCAACGCCGCACGCCGACCCGGAAATGGGCACAATAAACACAGTGAGCCCCCGCGCGTGCGCACAGAGGATCGTGCATGGAGACCCCGCCGGACCAAAGTGTGGTGAGTATGACAGATTGCCACCTGCCTCAATATTGTCTTTAGATATTGATCGGCTTGATTGCTGCCTGCTCCGATCTTTGTTACAGATGCTGACTGATGCAACAATCTGTGCAAAAATGAATGTGCTTCCAAGATGTATAGAGAGTATATAGGCTTATCTCACAAGTCTTGGCATCCTCTGTGCTTAGGGTGGGTACGCATTTAGTGTTCCTATGAATGGGCGGGGGGATCCCGTGATGAGAGCTGGCTCCATCAACTGGCTTGTGGTGTTATTGTAAAGAGGGATTGTCACCATAAAAATCAAATTTCAACAGCAACTGGTCTGAGTGTATTAAGTGACAAAGCTGCTAATCCTGCATTCAAAACTTTCAAACTCTTTTCTGTTGTTATGGTTTGGAGTTATCACATACCTTAGGAGCAATGGCCCTTTAATAGCCATTGCCATTCAGTTGCATGCTGGGGGTTCTTTTTATCTATAATATATTCCTCCTCTTCCCTTTATTTCCCTGTCTAGCTGCCTATCTGAAACATGATCTTCTGCTCACTTGTGTTTACAAGCAAGGCTGAGGTGACTCAGCGATTGGAGGAGAAAAGAAAAAAGTTAAGGGAAGAAATTACATCAGTATTAAGCCTCAAACTAGCTAATTAGATCAAGTATTTATCTTCTTATATATGTGTTTTTTTCCCTGGCATAGTATGGATAATCCTCCTGCTTTAAGTCTCTCAAGGTGAGCAGGAGGCAGTTGATTGCTGTATAGGAAATGAGAAGCTAATAATCAGTAGAAACAAGAAAAAGGGGAAAACTATTTATTTAAAGAGGAACTCCAGTGAAAATAATGTAATGAAAAAAAGTGCTTACATTTTTTACAATAATTATGTATAAATGATTTAGTTTGCCCATTGTAAAATATTTCCTCTCCCTGATTTTCATTCTGACATTTATCAAATGGAGACATTTTTACTGCTGACAGATGATGTCTGTGGAAAGAGATGATGCATTTTTGGCAGTTGGAAACAGCTGTTATTTCCCACAAAGCAACAATCCTCCCACAGTGTGATGTCGGTACCCTGGCATAATGTCTGTCCAGTCTAGCCAACATTAAAGTGGACTATAACCCTGCATTTCATCTTTGCTCTAAAACATTATTTACAGCATATTATATGCAACCAGCATTTTTTTTTTTTTACTAGACAAGCATTCGAAGGGTTACACACAGAGCTTGAAAGTTCAGTGCAGTGAAATGCAGACGCATCCAAACTTTAGATTATGTTATCTTGTGTTTACTTAAATGTATCAAGTGAGGAATGTGACACATTCTCTGACTGTGCAGAAGCAGCTGGAGACAGAGAGACACTGAAAGCATGTCTGCCTGAAAAACAGCAATGAATAAAAACAGTTATTAATAAAATACAAAGTCAGCTCACAAAGCAAAAAACTGTACTTTTGGAAACCTATAACTTCTAAATGAATAAAAATACTTATGCACAAATAAAAATATGATAACCGTATGGCATATAAAAAGTAGGTAAACATGTTTTTATTGAATATTATGTCAAGGTTTTAAACCACTTTAAAGAGACACTGAAGCGAGAATAAATCTAGCTTCAGAGCTTATATTCAGCAGGGGCATGTGTGCCCCTGCTAGAACGCCGCTATCCTGCGGCTAAACGGGGGTCCATTACCCCCCAAATCCGCCCCTGCAAAATCAATGCCCAACTTGGTCATAGATTTTGCTGCTGTTGAGGCAGGGCTAATGGCTGCAGCCTGACTCTCAGCGCCGTCTATCAGCGGCGCACCGCCGCCTCTCCCCCGCCCCTCTCAGCGAAGGAAAACTGAGAGGGGCGGGGGAGATACGCGCTGATAGACGCGCGTGAGGCAGGGCTGCGGCGGTTAGCCCTGCCTCTATGCGGAATAGATCCCCGGGACTCCACGAGGGGATTTGGGAGGTAAGGGACCCCCGTTTAGCCGTGGGATAGCGGTGTTTTAGCAGGGGCACACATGCCCCTGCTGAATATAAGCTCTGAAGCGAGATTTATTCTCGCTTCAGAGTCTCTTTAAGTCTTGTAGTGGGTGTCTGCTCACACATAATAACATACCCCACATTGGAGGATGCCGGAAAATGTGCCTTCAAATATCTACCAGCACCTTGTCCATAGCTTGTATAGATCTGCAAGTCTTGGATCTCCTTTTCTGACAAGAAGATGCACCGTTTACTGATGGAGGGTTAAAGAGGAACTGTAGTATAAATAACATCATGAATAAAATTGGTATTGTTTACAAAATTTATTTATAGAAGATTATTTAGTCAGTGTTTGCCCACTGTAAAATCTTTCCTTTCTCTGATTTAACGTTACCTTCCAAAATGTATCACTGGTGGTGGCATCTTTAGTTCTGCCAGGTGATCTCTGTACGGAATGTTCGTTACTGAGAGTTCTATGCACAGAGAGAGAAATTGCTTGCTTGGCAGTTGGAAAAAGCTGTTATTTTCCACAATTCAATGAAGTTCACAGACCGCAAACTGTCAGGACCATGGTTATGACATCACATTCTGGAAGGGGTTTCACTACAATATCAGCGATACAGACCCCCCCTGATGATCTGTTCAAGAAAAGGTAAACATTTATCGTGGGAAAGGGAGTATCAGCTACTGACTGGAATGAAGTTCAATCCTTGGTTAAAGTTCCCCTTTAAGTGTGTTATGGATAATTTGTTTCTGATGTGGCAGGTGCCTAAATGACAAGAGAGAGGGTCCAGCAATATTCCCAGTAGTCTCCTGTCCTTATGCACTACATCCTTGGACATCTGCAGAAGCTTCGGGTTTTCTTTGACTACAGGAGAAAATGGCTAATAGGTTTAGTGCAGAAACTTTTCTTAGAATCTCTTGCTTTTTCTGAGCTGAGTAAGCTGCTACAGTAAAAGAGCTTCAGCCTTCAGATATAAATGCACTTTTCAAAAAAAGATTCTGAAAATGTCACTTTCAGGAAAAAAAAAGAGTTATTTATTCCCCTGGATCTAATAAAAGGCACCGAGAGAACAGGTATTCCATAGTAAGCTCAAGTGTCCTTCCAGATATGGCTGAATGAAAATGTGCTGTATAAATATTGCTTCAGTTATCACAGATGCTAGAAACTCTAATGTTATATGTTTATTCAGAAGCCTACAGCATTGCTATTTAAAGTGTACCCGAGTTGATATGTGACATGGGCCTCAATTCACTAAGCATTATCGAACACTTTATCGAACGTTTGATAATTTACCTCATGAGTAAAATCTAATTTTGAATTCACTAAGGTGTTATAGATTTATTGAACGTTTTATCGATAAAACATTGGATAAATCTATAACACCTTAGTGATTTCAAAATTAGATTTTACTCATGAGGTAAATCATCAAACGTTCGATAAAGTGTTCGATAAAGCTTAGTAAATTGAAGCCATGATGAGATAAACATGTGTATGTACAGTACAAAACAAATTAATAACCAGGCTGTTTTACTTGTTCTGTTTTGCTGCCTGAAAGAGTTCATTTCCAGGCATGGAAGTGACAGCGTCTGTCTTGTCTGTATCTTGTCGGGAATATAGTAAATATCACCGATAAGAAAATTACAGCCATAAACCTTTTTCTGGCAGAATACAAATTCTGAGATCAGGAGAAAGATAGAAAAAGGTCAATAGTTCATGTATTGTAACTCTGGAACACTTAATAAAGTGTAGGGGCGTACCTAGAAATCATGGGGCCCCCCTGCAAAAATGTGGATGCCCCCCCGGGTCCATTTTGGGGGGCAGGAGGGGTCCCAGCATGAGGGGAGAGCATGGCCACCTACATCGGCGGTGGGGAGGTGGGGCCACTCCCCCCTCACCTTGGGCCCTCCCCTCATTGTTCTACCGTGGAGGTCCAATTTCAAAGTGCCTCACGCTACTTCTTGATAAACAGGAAGTAGCATCAGACACTTAGAAAGCGGAACCTTCGGCGAATGGAAGGCATGGAGGTATGTGTTCCTATCCCGCCGCTGCTGCCAATGATTGATGCTGGAGGGGGAGCACTGAGGGGACAGCATGAGGTAAAGGAGGGGGGAGAGTGACCCTCTCCCCACCGATGTAGGTGGCCATGCTCTCCCCTCGTGCTGAGACCCCTCCTGCCCTGGGCGGGCCCCAGAGGGGCGGGTGCAGGGGCTGCAGCCCCTTTTGTTACGCCACCGATAGAGTGCCACTGTATATAGACAGTAAAGCATTCAACCTACTAATTTTTAGAAGTAGGAGGATACATATAATTATCTCATCAGTTTATTTTCACCCCGGGTTCACTTTACAACAGAACATTTGCAGAACATACCCAAAATAAAGGAAGGAGTTGCCCACATAATGTGAGTTTTCACTACCACAAGCACAGGGATATCTAGGAAAGGGGGCACAATGAACAACACTGTGTAATTGCATTATTGATTAGCTTCTCGTTAGTTGCCATTTCATTTAGGTTAACTCTAAAGGTATGGCTGCACTATAATAATGCAAGTTTCTCTGATTATTATGTGCATATCTGTCCTGTATAATGGGCAAAGGCTACATCAATTTATGCCTCTCATTTTCCGCTCTGTAAGTTGCTGACAATACAAATTTTGCAGTTGTGTGGAGATTCTTCATATAAGTATCCAGATTCCATTTGCTATGCATCATTTGCTTTTGCAGCAATAAGGAAAATGATTTGCAGGCAAGATGAGAAAACACGTACTTTCCTTAAATTATTGTCTTTTTATTATGTTTATTTATGTGAAAGAAATTAACGTAAATATAATTGTATTATTAACTGTGTTAATGTATGAACGTTGCTTTTGTGTATAATTTGCAATTATATATATATACAGTGCATCCAGAAAGTATTCACAGCACATCACTTTTTCCATTTGTTATGTTACAACCTTCCAAAATGGATTAAATTCCTATTATTTCCCTTAGAATTCTACACACAACGCCCTATAATGACAACATGAAAAAAGTTTGCCTGAGATTTTGTCAAATGTGTAAAAAAAATAAAATAAAATGAGAAAGCACATGTACATAAGTGTAACGATCTGTGGGCGATTTCCAGTCAGCGCACACCACGTGCGCTGAAGCAGAAGGAAATTCCCACAGACACTGAAGCAGAGTACCCTGTATATATTTGTAGAGGAGAATTCCAACCAGCAGATAGAGCTGTGGAGTACAGAGGAATAAGTCCTCTGTACAGCCACAGATGCCAGATTGAAATTGCACGATTAAGCAACACTGGGCAACAAAGTAGAAACTCAGAAGAAAGCAAGAACAGAGACAGACTATGTGAATGTCTACCAATCTAGTCGCCACCCAGCGATGGTAGACATATCACATCAGAACAGACCAGAGTAAGAAAGCTAATCACAAGAGAGGCGATTGTTATCAGCAACACAAGACTGTGCAAAGACAGAGCATGAATTGAGTAAGGAAGACACAGCAAATAATAACAATCTGAATGCCAAGGAAAATAACAAATGAGCTGGCTAAACGCGGTCGCTGCACGTTATGCGCAACAGTAACAAGCGCTTTAACAGCACGGCCACCGCACGATAAGCGCAACAGTGACAAAACGTACCAACCCTGACTAACAAAAGAACACAGAGAATGAAAACAAACAAATAACGCGAACGCTTGCTAATCGGTTGCCTCACACCTGACAACAGCAAGCGTTTGCTCCAGACAAGACAGACTGAAAGAGTAACCAGTAGCAACCGCAGCTAAGGTTATACTCCAAGATACAGACAAGAGGGGAACACTTGCTAATCGGTTGCCTCACACCAGACAATAGAAAGCGTTTGCTCCAGACAAGACAGACTGAAAGAGTAACCAGTAGCAACCGCAGCTAAGGTTATACTCCAAGATACAGACAAGGGAGATCCACCGCCTCTAACGCTAGGGCGAATGCGATCTAGGAACAGGACAGAAAGATTCACTATCAGCCACCGCTGGCGACAGCACAATCGCACTGACAGGACAAGACAGAATAGGCAGTACAAATTATACACAAACCTGACTGCACTAATAGGAGTGCAAGGTGCACTCCCCAAGTATTAACTACACTAGAATATATCAACAAAGATGCTGAGGCTCTAAGGTTAGTTTCACTAAACAGGACCAATGACGAGTAAGGAATTCTGGGAGGAAGTGACATTTATACTGGAAACCTTCAAAGGAAGCAGACAAGCAGATTGCAAGATAAGTAGATCAGTCAGCCTTGCAAACTGACAGAGAGGCCTCTTTTCCCTGGACTGAACTATGCAACCTGCATAGGAAACAAAACTGTCCAGGGAATCAAGGCCAGCAGAGCGGATTCTGACAATAAGTATTCACAGCCTTTGCCATGAATCTTAACCACTTGAGGACCACAGGTTTAAACCACCTTAGTGACAGGCCATTTTTTACAAATCAACACTCTGCAGCTTTAAAGAGAACCAGAGACGAAGCACCCTCATGTATTTTACTACATTTATCAGTGGGAACATGGCAGTAAACACCTACCCTGCTCTCTGTTTCCCTATTCTCTGCTCAATGTGCCTGTTATCAGAGATAAGAATCCCCGACTGAGCATTCAGTCTAGGTTTGACCTGAAATCATTATAGCTGAGTCAATCTTCTGTGAAGTCTTTTCAAGCCCAAGCCCGCCACCTCCTGGCTCAGCTTTCCTGCTTTGCATACTCAGAGCTCTGATGACATGGGAGGGTCAGCTCTGCTGAGAAAAAAGCTCTGAAACAACAGACAAGTGTGGCTGTGTGATCTGTGTGCACTGTGCAGTCGTCATCATTATTATCTGTGCAGTTTCATTCCTGCGAGAGAAACTTCCTACAGGCAGCCACACAGCATACCAGAATAATAAAGCACACAGATGAAAGGCTGCAGCAGCAGCCCTGCTTGTCTATAGTTTCATAGAGCCTAGACAGCACATCCAGAACAACTCATAACCTGGAAGCCGGCGGCCATATTGGATTTTTTCTGGAGCAATAATGGATAAAAAACACTCAAAAAGACACACCAGAGCGGCGAAATTATCAGGTAGAGCATTTATTCTTTTCAAGCTATTGACTGATATGTTTATTTTGTGTGAAACGTTAATCTCTGGTTAACTTTAACAGTTTATTGCTCGGTCATACAACTTACCACTCAAATGATGTAATGATCTGCTCAGCTGTCTGCACGGGCAGACAGCTGCTTGTCCATTCTTTAGGTCTGAGTGCTACAGGTCTCTGGAAAAGAGACCTGTCTTCGCTTTGCAAGTTTCAGAGTTGCTCTGCTGCTGAGGAATTTGCATATACTTGTCATGCAAATTGCTTAGCTGCTTCTTCTGATGGCTTGCAATATAAAAGCCATTTCTTCCCAGAATTCCTTGCTGGTCGTGATGGTTTGTTCATGCTAAACTCTCCTGGAGTATCAGCCCTGCTACTATATTAGAGTAATTCCTTGGGACTGCACTAGGCATCCCTTCTAGTGCAGTCAGGTTGTATTATCTGTATTGTCTTGTTCTGTCTCTCTGTCTCGATTGTCTTGTCACCAGCGGCGGTCAACAGGAAATCGTTCTGTCTGTCTGGGAGTGTAGGCCAGAGCTGCGGTTGCTACTGGCTGCTCCATCTGTCTGGATTGCATTGGCCCTAGTAGTAGTGGCAGTGCTTCCTTCTGCATTCTGTTTTAGGGGGTGCTTACCAGAGCAGTGGTTGATACTGGTAGCCCCATCTGTTTGTCTGTCTGGATCGCATCCGCTCTAGCAGTAGAAGCGGTGGTTCCTTCTGTATTTTGCCTTAGGGGTGCTAGCCAGAGCAGCGGTTGCTACCGATAGCCCCATCTCTCTGTCTTGTCTGGTACGAATGCTTGCTGTAGGCTCGGTGAGGTAATCGTTTAGCAAGCGTTCGCATTCTCTATTTCATGTTTGTGTTTCATTGGTTAGTTAGGGTGGCACACTTATCACTGGGTGCCTAACGCGCGGTGATCGGGTCTTTAACGCGTTCGCTGTTGCGAATGAGTGCGGTGTTCGTGTTTAGTTAGCGTTTGTTATTTTCTTTGATGTTTTGATTGTTGTTGCTTGCTGTGCCTTTCTTGCTACTCTCGTGCTCTGTCCTGCTCGGTCTTGTGTCTCAATTGGCATTTGCTACACTTGCGATTGCGTCCCCACTTCGTTTCCGTTGTTCACCGTCGCTGAGTAGAGACTAGATTGGTGGATACACATATACATTCTGTCTTTGTGCTCCTTCTCTACACTTGTGCTCAGTCTAGTTCGGTCTTGTGTCACTGTTGGCAATTGCTACACTTGCGATTGCGTTCATACTTGGTTTCTGCTGTTGTGTGTTTTACTGTCGCCAGGTGGCGACTAGATTGGTGGACATACTATATCTGTGCTCTTTCGGTCTTGTGTCACTGTTAGCAATCGCCACTCTTGCGATTGCGTTCCCACTTGGTTTCGGTTGTTGTGTGTTCACCGTTGCTGGGTGGCGACTAGATTGGTGGACACACATACATTCTGTCTCTGTGCTTTCTCTCTCTTTAAGGGCTATCTTGCCCTGCATTTCTTCAACTCGTACAATTCCCATCTGCCATCTGTGGCCGTGCAGAGGCTGTGTTCATCCGCACTCCACAGTGGGAATCTCCCTCTACAGGTGCATTGCACCCAAGCTGGGTTCTATCAAATTATACGCTTGTGGAGGATTTCCGTAGTGTCGGCGCGCCTTCTGTGCGCTGACCACGGACATAATTCCACAATCGTTACAAATGAATTTTACCTCCTTCTCTTTTCACTAATACAACTTTCTTTTGGTGCTATTTAATTGCTGCTGTGATTTTTAGTTTGTATTATATTTATCAAAAAAGACAGGAATTTTTGTAAAAACAATTATATTTTTAACTTTCTGTGGTAAAATTTTTCAATTAAAATTACATTTCTATATAATTTGTTGTCCAAATGTATTGTGTTACATGTATTTGATAAAAAAAAAATCTAATAAGTGTATATTTATTGGTTTGGGTAAAAGTTTAAAAAAAAGTGAATTTACACAGTTTTGAAGCAGCTCTGACTTTCTGAACACCTGTCATGTTTTTTGAGGTGCTAGAATGCCAGGATAGTATAATAACCCCCAAATGACCTCATTTTGGAAAGAAGACACACCAAGGTATCCGCTTGGTGGTTTTTGTTTACAAGTTAGCGGAAAATGACACTTTGTGATGAAAAAAAAAGTTTCCATTTCTAAATTCCGCTGACTCACCATGCCCCTCAGTGAATACTTTGGGGTGTGCCATTCCGGCATTTTTGGGGGGGCTAAATTGAGAACACCCCTGTAAAGCCTAAAGGTGCAGACATTTTTTTGTTTTTGTTTTTCCTCACAAAGTGTCATTTTCCGCTAACGTGTGACAAAAAATAAAATCTTCTATGAACTCACCATACCCCTCATGGAATACCGTGGGGTGTCTTCTTTCCAAAATGGGGTCACTTTTGAGGTTCTTATACTGCCCTGGCATTTTAAGGGCCCTAAACCGTGAGGAGTAGTCTGGAAACCAAATGCGTAAAAATGCCCTGTGAAATCATAAAGGTACTCATTGGACTTTGGGCCCCTTAGCGCAGCTACATAAATTAATTATAGATAAATGGTATGACGTGTATTTCTTTAGAATTAAAGATAATTTTTATTAATTGCAAGAAATTCACTATAAAAAACACACATATTATTTAAAAACAAGGGGAAGTTTGCAGGGCTTGTTTAAGCCGCATAGCTGGATGACCCCAATAGTCATTCACGCTTTGCATACACTCCACACCCACAGCCTCACAGCCGTCTCACCCATCAGGCAACTCTAAATTATTGCCTGGAGCGCCACAGGCGGAGAGAGCGCAAAACCACGCTACTGCAGTGTGTTTTTTATTTATTTACATTCATTCCTGCCCTACTCAGTGCCGGAGTGCTGCCTCTGGTACCGCCCCCTCTCCTCTCATTCAGAGCGAGCAGCCACACAGATTTGATCCAGCAGATCGGAGATGCTGCTTTGCTCCGCCCCTTCCTGCCTCTCTCTACTGTGCTTGACACAGTTTGAAAGAGAGCGGCAAGCAGGAATGAAGAGGCCAGAGAGCGGAGGAAGAAGGAGGCAGAGCTGATCCGTGATGCAGAGCCTCCAGAGGTAGAAGCTGCTGGAGATGATGGGGACTCGGAGGCTCATCTATGCTGGCTGCCTAGTGATCTTGGGCAGAGAGAGGGCAGCAAGCAAATGGCTACATCAAACCTTGCAAGGGCGCAGACTGCAGGCAGCACACAGTAAGTAATTACAGGCATCTTTCACATTGCCCCTACTGATCTATCCCAGCTGCCAATCGCCATCATCAGAGAGAGACACATGGGCTTACTGCAAAGTTACTTCCTGTCTGCGTGATGGAGCTAATTGTTTCTCCTCTGCACTGTGAGGCAGGCTGGGTGTCTGCTGGGCTCTGTCAGGGGTCAGTGAAGGATGGGCATAGCTTCTGCAGAGACGTTTCTGACAGGAGTTTATCTCCTGTACTGTGGTGTCGGGTGTCACAGGAGCTGGATGACTGTCCGTGGTGCAGGATCAGCAGAGGGATGTCCTCATGTGTAAATGTATGCTGCAACCCTGCTGTGTCCTGCATTTCACAAGTATAGCACATGAATATAATGTGATGTCTAATGAACGTTTGTGTTGATGCAGCAGTCTGTATATTTAGCACTGATTTTGGTTACATGCTTAAAGGGAACCTTAACTGCCGTGGGAAAATAAATTCACTTACCTGGGGGCTTTCCCAAGCCTCCTGCAGCCGTCCTGTGCCCGTGACGGTCCTTCGGTGCCCTCCGGCCTCCCTCCGCCGCTAAGTTTCGATTTCGGACGACTGCCAGTCGTCCTCGGGCCTCTTCCGCATTCCTCGTCGTAAACTGCAGTAAAGCGCGTCCGCATGACGCGTTTGGCCCCCAGGTAAGTGAATTTATTTTCCCACGGCAGTTAAGGTTCCCTTTAAAGTGTACCTGAGACAGTACACTCACTGTGCCTTATTTATACTTACCTGGGGCTTCCTTCAGCCCCATAAGGACTGTAGGCTCCCTCACCATCCTCCTTAGTCGCTCTGTTCTCGCCTTCTGTATTTTCTTAAGTCATGGCCAGTCGTGGTGTTCTGCACATGCCCAGTCACGAGTGTGCCCCATTCTTCGCCCAAGCGCAAAATACTCCCAGCCACTGCAACGTGTGACCAAGCTGCACATGCACAGAGCACTGCAACTGAAGAAGATACGTGAGGCGATGCTGGGACGGAGGAGTGGTTGATGTGGACGATGAGGAAGCTGGCAGTCCTTATGGGGTGGGAGGAAACCTCAAGTATAAATTAGGCACAGTGAACTGTCTGAGGTCCACTTTAACAACTGAGTGTCAGTGCCTGAAATGATAGAATGCATTAATTATCAATTTGCTGTGAATGCTTGAGCTATCTAAGCTACACATAACTGTATTAAAAGTAAAGATAATCATTCCTTTGGTATGTAAAGAATGAGACTGTGTTGTTGGATGTAACATCATGCATACCTTGATGCCAGGAAACTGTATAGGAATGGGAGGAAGGCATACGCAGCATGTAAGAATGGGGCGTGTCTAAAAGTGTGGCAGGGGCATGTCTTAGTGTCCCTCTTTCCAGGCTCCAAAAGTTGGGAGGTATGACGTGTGTGCAGCCAGTGTGTGACGCACCAGGCATTCGGGTGCCACCGCTGGCTTTAGACAGGAGACTGTGCTTCCTTGACGTGCCCCCCTGGCCCCATTCGCTTGTTTGTTGTGTGTCTCCCTCAGAGCTCCAGAGGCACAGCAGGCAGCAGGTAGTCCAGCACACCCTGTGTGTGTGGGAATAAGCACTGGTGGGGTGGGGGCGCCCTGGGAGGGGGGGGGGGCACCACAGGTTTTCTTGCCTGGAGTGACAAAATGGCTAGAAACGCCCCTGCACAGCCTAGACTGTTAGATAACAGGAATGGGTGGTACCACCTTAATAAATTAATTATATAAGATCAATTTTAATATTGGCCTTCTTATTTTTATATATTAATGGACACTTTGTCCTTAGCTTTTAGTCCACTTCTTCCCATATGCTTAGCCAGTCTTTTGGACATAATATAGATGCACAAGAATGTTAGTATTTGCTGTTAGTATCCGTCTTGTTGTTAGTCATAGGTTATAGAATGCAAGCAGTAGCATGAGTAATATAGTAATGGATGGATCTCAGCAACATCCTTGGTCAGTCTATGCAGTGGCTGCTCGGTTTTGCTGACGTCACGAATGGTGACTTTTAGTTCTCATACGTTGCTGCGCAGTTAGATGGCTGTACAGTTTATATAAGCTGCGTGGACCTCTCGTTGGTTGGCATTACATGTTTGTCCCTACCTTATGAGACAATGTGCAAAGCGCAAATCGCACAGAGATGTGGTGAATTACATTACGCACTGTCCTAAGTGAAAGGAGAGATTTCTGGTAGCCCTGTGTATTAGGGTCTCTCAAAACCTCATGTCTGGTTTAACACTGCATAATGGCAGGGTGAAATTGGTACTCTGGATGACACTGTTTAATGCCAAGGTGCCTGGTAAAATTTACAAGGGACTCGTCTATGAGGATGTTCTGTTCATGGGTATACATACACATCTGCAAATCTGGATGAAAAGTGGTCTATGAGGGACTGCAATTTATTGAGCCGGTCATAAGCAGGGTGGCCTCTTGGACGACAGGCTGTGTTGTTGTTGAAGTGCAGGAAAAGCAGGGTGACCTCACACCGTGTCCTGGACATAGCAGCTAGTGTTGGGCGAACACCTGGATGTTCGGGTTCACGAACGTTCGCCGAACATGGCCGCGATGTTCGGGTGTTCGCGCCGAACTCCGAACATAATGGAAGTCAATAGGGACCCGAACCTTCGTGTTTTTTAAAGCCTCCTTACATGCTACATACCCCAAATTTACAGGGTATGTGCACCTTGGGAGTGGGTACAAGAGGAAAAAAAATGTAGCAAAAAGAGCTTATAGTTTTTGAGAAAATCGATTTTAAAGTTTCAAAGGGAAAACTGTCTTTTAAATGCGGGAAATGTCTGTTTTCTTTGCACAGGTATCATGCTTTTTGTCGGCATGCAGTCATAAATGTAATACAGATGAGAGGTTCCAGGAAAAGGGACCGGTAACGCTAACCCAGCAGCAGCACACGTGATGGAACAGGAGGAGGCGCAGGAGGAGAAGGCCACGCTTTGAGACACAACAACCCAGGCCTTGCATGCGGACAAGAAGCGTGCGGATAGCAATTTGCTTTTTGTCGGCATGCAGTCATAAATGTAATACAGATGAGAGGTTCCAGGAAAAGGGACCGGTAACGCTAACCCAGCAGCAGCACACGTGATGGAACAGGAGGAGGCGCAGGAGGCGAAGGCCACGCTTTGAGACACAACAACCCAGGCCTTGCATGCGGACAAGAAGCGTGCGGATAGCAATTTGCTTTTTGTCGGCATGCAGTCATAAATGTAATACAGATGAGAGGTTCCAGGAAAAGGGACCGGTAACGCTAACCCAGCAGCACACGTGATGGAACAGGAGGAGGCGCAGGAGGAGAAGGCCACGCTTTGAGACACAACAACCCAGGCCTTGCATGCGGACAAGAAGCGTGCGGATAGCAATTTGCTTTTTGTCGGCATGCAGTCATAAATGTAA
Organism: Hyperolius riggenbachi; assembly: GCF_040937935.1. Lineage (NCBI taxonomy): Eukaryota > Metazoa > Chordata > Amphibia > Anura > Hyperoliidae > Hyperolius > Hyperolius riggenbachi. The sequence continues at coordinate 105,268,592 of NC_090651.1, forward strand.
CACAGATGAGAGGTTCCAGGAAAAGGGACCGGTAACGCTAACCCAGCAGCAGCACACGTGATGGAACAGGAGGAGGCGCAGGAGGAGAAGGCCACGCTTTGAGACACAACAACCCAGGCCTTGCATGCGGACAAGAAGCGTGCGGATAGCAATTTGCTTTTTGTCGGCATGCAGTCATAAATGTAATACAGATGAGAGGTTCCAGGAAAAGGGACCGGTAACGCTAACCCAGCAGCACACGTGATGGAACAGTAGGAGGCGCAGGAGGAGAAGGCCACGCTTTGAGACACAACAACCCAGGCCTTGCATGCGGACAAGAAGCGTGCGGATAGCAATTTGCTTTTTGTCGGCATGCAGTCATAAATGTAATACAGATGAGAGGTTCCAGGAAAAGGGACCGGTAACGCTAACCCAGCAGCAGCACACGTGATGGAACAGGAGGAGGTGCAGGAGGAGAAGGCCACGCTTTGAGACACAACAACCCAGGCCTTGCATGTGGACAAGAAGCGTGCGGATAGCAATTTTCTTTTTGTCGGCATGCGGATAGCAATTTGCTTTTTGTCGGCATGCAAATTTAATACAGATGAGAGGTTCAATAAACAGGGACCGGAAACGCTAACCCATCACAGATGTTCATTGTTCATGTTACTTGGTTGGGGTCCGGGAGTGTTGCGTAATCGTTTCCAATCCAGGATTGATTTATTTTAATTTGAGTCAGACGGTCTGCATTTTCTGTGGAGAGGCGGATATGCCGATCTGTGACGATGCCTCCGGCAGCACTGAAACAGCGTTCCGACATAACGCTGGCTGCCGGGCAAGCCAGCACCTCTATTGCGTACATTGCCAGTTCGTGCCAGGTGTCTAGCTTCGATACCCAATAGTTGAAGGGTGCAGATGGATTGTTCAACACAGCTACGCCATCTGACATGTAGTCCTTGACCATCTTCTCCAGGCGATCGGTAGTGGTGCTCAAATACCCCTTTTTAAAATTCGAGTTTGGTCGAATTCGAATAGTAAATTATTCGAGGTCAGTCGAATATTCGAGTCGAATAAATTTTACTATTCGATTCGACCTCGGACTTCGAGCTCACTATTCGAGTCGGTATTCGAGCTCATTATTCGAGCTGACTATTCGAATTGGCCTTAAATAGCTTCCCAACACTTGTTTTGAGGGTTAATGATGCAAGAAACATATTTTTTTCCAAGTGACAACAGCAAGTGATTATGTGGGGATGTTCCTTTAAAAAAAAAAAAAGGTGAAAAGAGAAGTTGTGTCCAGAATTTTGTTCAGTACTGTATATACTTCTTCTTCTTCTTCTTCTTTATCTTCTATATCTTCTTCTTCTTCTTCTATATCTTCTTCTTCTTCTTCATCTTCTTCTTCTTCTTCTTCATCTTCTTCATCTTCATCTTCTTCATCTTCATCTTCTTCATCTTCTTCATCTTCATCTTCTTCATCTTCTTCTTCATCTTCTTCATCTTCTTCATCTTCATCTTCTTCATCTTCTTCTTCATCTTCTTCATCTTCATCTTCTTCATCTTCTTCTTCTTCTTCTTCTTCTTCTTCATCTTCTTCTTCATCTTCTTCATCTTCTTCTTCATCTTCTTCATCTTCATCTTCTTCATCTTCTTCTTCATCTTCTTCATCTTCTTCTTCTTCTTCTTATTCATCTTCTTCATCTTCTTCTTCTTCTTCTTCATCTTCTTCATCTTCATCTTCTTCTATATCGTCTTCTTCGTCACTTATTTCTCTTTTCATTTTTTTTTTTTTTAAAGAAATGCAGCTATTTTTGAGCGTAACATCAAATAGCTGGTGGCGCACGCATGTTGGAAGCGCCATTGTATGTGCTCCCTGGCAGTGGAAACACACAGACAGCAGGAGGTAAATTTAGCAGCAGGAGGAGGAGGATGAGTGTGTGGCAGCATGCAGTCAATGAGGCAGGCAGCGTGACATAATAGCCCTGGTACCTAGCGGTGATACCATGGCTGTAAATAAACACAACAGGAGGTCCCAGACAGCGGTCGTGCAGCCCACATTGTGTCCAATACACAACTGGGACAACACAGTTTTCAACCCGGGCACCTCAGAAAAATTAAACCTTTTTTTGTAATGGTTTTGTAGTTTTGGTTTTACAACCAATTACACAGATATATAGCTATTTTTTGACGTAATAGCTGGTGGCAGAGTGGCAGCAGAAGGTAAATCTGTGTACCCTGGCGGTGGGAAACACAGACAGACAGCAGCAGCAGCAGGAGGAGGAATGGAGGAGAGTAATTATGTGAGCAGCTATTGTTTGACGTAATAGCTGGTGGCAGTGTGGCAGCAGAAGGTAATTCTGTGTACCCTGGCAGTGGGAAACACAGACAGACAGCAGCAGCAGGAGGAATGGAGGAGTAGTGTGAGTGTGGCAGCAGGTAGGCAGCGTGACATAATAGCCCTGGTACCTAGCGGTGATACCAGGGCCGTAAATAAACACAACAGGAGGTCCCAGACAGCGGTCGTGCAGCCCACATTGTGTCCAATACACAACTGGGACAACACAGTTTTCAACCCGGGCACCTCAGAAAAATTAAACCTTTTTTTTTTTTTAATGGTTTTTTGGTTTTTGGTTTTACAACCAATTTAGCTATTTTTGGACGTAATAGCTGGTGGCAGAGTGGCAGCAGAAGAAGGTAATTCTGTGTACCCTGGCAGTGGGAAACACAGACAGACAGCAGCAGCAGGAGGAGGAATGGAGGAGTAGGCGAGCAGCTATTGTTTGACGTAATAGCTGGTGGCAGAGTGGCAGCAGAAGGTAAATCATCTGTGTACCCTGGCAGTGGGAAACACAGACAGACAGCAGCAGCAGCAGCAGGAGGAGGTATGGAGGAGCAGTGTGAGTGTGGCAGCAGGTAGGCAGCGTGACATAATAGCCCTGGTACCTAGCGGTGATACCAGGGCCGTAAATAAACACAACAGGAGGTCCCAGACAGCGGTCGTGCAGCCCACATTGTGTCCAATACACAACTGGAACAACACAGTTTTCAACCCGGGCACCTCAGAAAAATTAAACCTTTTTTTTTTTTAATGGTTTGTTTGGTTTCGGTTTTGCAACCAATATAGCTATTGTTTGACGTAATAGCTGGTGGCAGAGTGGCAGCAGAAGAAGGTCATTCTGTGTACCCTGGCAGTGGGAAACACAGACAGACAGCAGAAGGGCAGTACACAGCAGCCCACTGTAGGTGTAAAATGTGTGGCTGCAGGCGACGTAATAGTCAAAGTGAACCAGGCTGGCTTAGTGAGCAGGAGCCAGGAGGTGGTAAAGGGTGGTAAGGCACATTAACGATGGTTCCGGCAGCCAGTTCATGTCCCCCTCTCGCCGACAACAGGGGCCAGGAACTCGCCTTCCACCCACGCCTGGTTCATCTTGAGAAACGTCAGTCTGTCCACAGACTTGTGAGACAGACGTGAGCGTTTCTCGGTGACCACGCCACCAGCTGCACTGAAGCAGCGCTCGGACAGCACGCTGGAAGGGGGGCAGGACAGCACTTCCAGGGCGTACTGCGCTAGCTCGCTCCAGATCTCCATGCGCTTGACCCAATACTCCATGGGATCAACAGGGGCATCGCTGTCAAGCCCGCTGTACGACCCCATGTAGTCAGCCACCATGCGGGTCAGGCGCTGGCTGTGACCGGAGGAGGATGCTGCTGCATGCATCTCCTCTCTAGTCACTGCTGCCGGAGCCTCTACAGTCCTGTAGAGCTCGTGGCTGAGAGACAGCAGGTCTGTGGGGCGCTTGCTGCTGCTGGATGCAGGCACCTGCTGCTGCCTCTGTGCTGGCTGCTGGACAGTGGGGGTGGAAGGCTGGGGGAAGGCTTCCTCCAAGCGCTCAACAAGGGCCTGCTGCAAGCTCCTTATTTGTTGCGCTGGGTCTCCTCCTGCAGGCGGCAGGAACTGGCTCAACTTCCCCTTGAGGCGTGGGTCCAACATCATGCTGATCCAGATGTCCTCCCTCTGCTTCATCTGGATCACCCTGGGGTCCCTGCGCAGGCACGCCAGCATGTGCGCTGCCATTGGGAAGAGGCGGGCCACGTCTGCTGGCACATCGACGTCAGTGCTGTCCTCATCCTCCTCCTCTGCCGCCTCATCCTCTCTCCACCCCCGCACCAACTCAGCTGCGCTGTGCTGATCCCCCTCATCAGCAGCCAGGTCAGGGACCTCCACCAAGTCCTCCTCCTCCTCCCCCTCAGAGGTGGACTGCGCAGCTGGTTGCCGCTCCTGCTGGTCCAAGGCTGCCGCTCCCTGTTCCAGCAAACCATCGAGGGCCCTGTTCAGCAGAGAAACCAGGGGCACCCACTCGCAGACCATAGCATGGTCCCTGCTCACCATGTTTGTGGCCTGCAGGAAGGGAGCCAGCACAAAGCACACCTGCTGCATGTGCCTCCAGTCATCATCGGGGACGATGGACGGGATGTTGCTGGTCTTGTCCCTTCTCCGAGCTGCGGAAACAGTGGCCAGGGCAAGGTACTGGTTGACAGCGTGCCTCTGTTCAACCAGACGCTCCAACATCGCCAGGGTGGAGTTCCAGCGAGTCGGAACGTCAATGATCAGCCGATGGCGTGGCAGATCCAGCTCCTTTTGCACGTCTTCCAGGCTCGCACAGGCTGCAGCCGAGCGCCGGAAGTGACGCACAACATTCCTTGCCGTTTCCAGCAGTTCGCCCATCCCCTGGTAGGTGCGCAGGAACTTCTGCACCACCAGGTTCAGCACGTGGGCAAGACAGGGGATGTGGGTCAGGTTTCCCCTGTCTATGGCAGCAACCAGATTGGCCCCATTGTCGGACACCACCTCTCCGACTCTGAGGCCTCTGGGGGTCAGCCAAATCCTCTCCTGCTCCTGGAGTTTGGCCAACACGTGGGCTGCCGTCAGCTTGGTCTTGCCAAGGCTGACCAAGTGCAGCAGCGCTTGGCAGTGGCGGGCCTTCACGCTGCTGCTGAGGCGGGGGGTTTGGCCAGGTGTGGCGGAGGATGGCAGAGGATCGGAGGAACCCGCTGCAGTTCCCCTGACCCTGCGGGGTGGCACCACCCACTGTGTTGCTGCTGCTGCTGCTGCTGTGCCCGCTGCTGCTCTCCCATCCTCACCCCCTTCCACCAAGCTGACCCAGTGGACAGTGAAGGACAGGTAGCGGCCTGTCCCGAAGCGGCTGCTCCAGGAGTCCATGGTGACGTGGACCCTTTCACCAACCGCGTGCTCCAGCCCTCGCTCCACATTGGCCATCACAAAGCGGTGCAGTGCTGGAATGGCCTTGCGGGAGAAAAAGTGTCTGCTGGGGAGCTGCCAGTCTGGGGCTGCACAAGCAAGCAGCGCCCGCATGTCGCTCCCCTCCTGCACGAGCGTGTACGGCAGGAGTTGGGAGCACATGGCCCGTGCCAGCAAGCCGTTCAGCTGCCGCACGCGACGGCTGCTGGGAGGCAGAGCCCTAACCACCCCCTGGAAGGACTCGCTCAAAAGGCTCTGGCGTGGCCTTTTGCTGACACGGGAATCACCAGACACAGCGGAGGAGGCCACTGAGGACTGGCTGCCAGAACAGGCCTCAGTGTCGGCGGCAGGAGTTGCAGAGGGGGGAGGAGCAGTGCGTTTCCGCACTCCTGCTGGTGCTGCTGGAGGAGCAGGAGGGCGGGTGGCTGCTGTTGCTGCTGCAGAAGGCTGTGCAGTGATGGGTGTGGTGCCACTGCCAGCACCAGATGCCTTCAGCCTCTGGAACTCCTCATGCTGGTGGAAATGTTTAGCCGCAAGGTGGTTGATCAGCGAGCTGGTGCTGAACTTTAAGGGGTCTGCACCTCTGCTCAACTTCCGCTGACAGTGGTTGCAAGTGGCGTACTTGCTGTACACAGTGGGCATGGTGAAAAAGCGCCAGATTGGTGACAGAAACATCCCCCTACGGCATGGAAGCGCTGCTGCCTGTCTCCCTGTGGTGGTTGGGGGGGGGGCTTGGGTGCGGCTGGTGGTGGTACTGGCTGATGCTGCTGCTGCTGCTGCTGAGCCTGAGACACCAGCAGGCTGTGGGTCGCTGCCAATGCTTGCAATGATGCGCCTCCTTGCAAGGCCCACAAGCGCATCCTCCTCCTCCTCCGAGCTGCTGAGGACGACATCCCCTGGAGGTGGTGGCACCCAGTCTCTGTCTGTCACCGGGTCATCAACATCATCCTCCCCCTCCTCAAACATGTCCTGCTGGGATGATGACCCCCCAAACTCCTCTCCTGATGCATGGATGGGCTGCTTGACTGTCGCCACAGTCTTGCTGTCCAATCCCTCATCCCCCAAAGTGCCCATCAGCATCTCCTCCTCAAAATCGCCAACAACAGCAGACAATTGACTCATCATGCCTGGGGTCAAAAGAGTGCTGAATGAGAGGTCGGCGACTGACGGTGAACTGGCCTCCTCCCCAGACCCTGCTGGGCGGCTGCTGCGAACAGGGGTGGTGGTGGTGGTGGTGGTGAGGGTGGAGGCCTCGGATGCAGAGCTGATGGCGGGCTGCTCATCCTCCGTCATGAGTTGCACCACAGTGTCTGCATCCTTTTCCTCAATGGGACGTTTCCGACCCGGCTGGAGGAAAATCGGAGCAGGTGCTACACGCTGCTGCTGCTGTGTCTCTGCAGCGTGAGTTGCAGATGCTCCTGCTGGGCGGCGCCCAAGGCGTCCACGGCCAGTGGCTATGGGAGGAATGTTAGCCACTGACGCTGCTGCTGCTGCTGCGGAACTGTGCATGGTGGCGCGCCCGCGGCCGCGGCTTGCCACAATGCTGCTCCCTCTCCTCCTGATTCCCTTGCTGCCCTTCCCCTTGCCCAAACCGCGCTGGCTGCCACTTCCAGACATCTTCAATGTTTTGGGCGTATAGACAAAAGTTTTTTAAAAGGGCGGGTGAAAAGTGGGGTACTTTAATGGAGTGGGTTGGTTGGTGAGGTGACTGAGTGAGTGTCCCCTAGTACAGTAAGTAAGTAGTAACAGTCAGGAAGTACAACTAGCAGTTACAATAATCAGTAGTAATCACAAGTAAATTTAGTGTGTGTACACTCAGACAGTGAGTGCACGCAGGCAGGAGCTAGTAGCCTATGAACACAGTGACTGAGTGTCCTAGACTCCTAGTACAGTAAGAGTAAGTAGTAGCAGTAAGAAGAACTAACTAATTACAATAATCAATCAGCGATCAGAAGGAAATGGAGTGTGGGTGTGTGTACACTCAGACACTGAGTGCACGCACGCAGGAGCTAGTAGCCTATGAACACAGTGACTGAGTGTCCTAGACTCCTAGTACAGTAAGAGTAAGTAATAACAGTAAGTAGAACTAACTAATTACAATAATCAATCAGCGATCAGAAGGAAATGGAGTGTGGGTGTGTGTACACTCAGACAGTGAGTGCACGCACGCAGGAGCTAGTAGCCTATGAACACAGTGACTGAGTGTCCTAGACTCCTAGTACAGTAAGAGTAAGTAGTAACAGTAAGAAGAACTAACTAATTACAATAATCAATCAGCGATCAGAAGGAAATGGAGTGTGGGTGTGTGTACACTCAGACACTGAGTGCACGCACGCAGGAGCTAGTAGCCTATGAACACAGTGACTGAGTGTCCTAGACTCCTAGTACAGTAAGAGTAAGTAATAACAGTAAGTAGAACTAACTAATTACAATAATCAATCAGCGATCAGAAGGAAATGGAGTGTGGGTGTGTGTACACTCAGACAGTGAGTGCACGCACGCAGGAGCTAGTAGCCTATGAACACAGTGACTGAGTGTCCTAGACTCCTAGTACAGTAAGAGTAAGTAGTAACAGTAAGAAGAACTAACTAATTACAATAATCAATTAGCGATCAGAAGGAAATGGAGTGTGGGTGTGTGTACACTCAGACAGTGAGTGCACGCACGCAGCAGCTAGTAGCCTATGAACACAGTGACTGAGTGTCCTAGACTCCTAGTACAGTAAGAGTAAGTAATAACAGTAAGTAGAACTAACTAATTACAATAATCAATCAGCGATCAGAAGGAAATGGAGTGTGGGTGTGTGTACACTCAGACAGTGAGTGCACGCACGCAGGAGCTAGTAGCCTATGAACACAGTGACTGAGTGTCCTAGACTCCTAGTACAGTAAGAGTAAGTAGTAACAGTAAGAAGAACTAACTAATTACAATAATCAATCAGCGATCAGAAGGAAATGGAGTGTGGGTGTGTGAACACTCAGACAGTGAGTGCACGCAGGCAGGAGCTAGTAGCCTATGAACACAGTGACTGAGTGTCCTAGACTCCTAGTACAGTAAGAGTAAGTAGTAACACCAGTAAGTAGAACTAACTAATTACAATAATCAATCAGCGATCAGAAGGAAATGGAGTGTGGGTGTGTGTACACTCAGACAGTGAGTGCACGCAGGCAGGAGCTAGTAGCCTATGAACACAGTGACTCAGTGTCCTAGACTCCTAGTACAGTAAGAGTGAGTAAGTACAAGTAGTAACAGTAAGTAGAACTAACTAATTACAATAATCAATCAGCGATCAGAAGGAAATAGAGTGTGTGTTGTGTGTGTACACTCAGACAGTGAGTGCGCACACGCAGGAGGTAGTAGTAGCCTATATGAACAGTGACAGTGAGTGTCCCTACGGGTACAGTAAGAGTAAGTAGTAAGTAAGTACAACTAACAATAATCAAACAGTAATGAGAAGGAAATAGAGTGTGTGTACACACAGACAGTGAGTGAGTGCACACACGCAGGAGCTAGCTAGTAGCCTATAAACAGTGACAGTCAGTGAGTGTCCTACTCCTAGTACAGTATAACTACAATACTATTAGTAAAGGACAGCAGAAATACTGGTATAGAATATGAGAGAAATAAACAGAGGACAGCTGCCCACAGAGGCAAGGCCCCCCTGAGGCCTAAACCTGTAAGCTTGCAGCAGCTGCCTGCAGTTCTCTAATGTAACACACAAGCTACTAACTAAAATACAATGTCTATCTAACTAACAACAATATAGGTGTATATGGCAGGTGTAGGTGAGCAAAAACGCTAGGTAAATGACCACAATAGAGCACTTGCTAAGCCAAAGCACAAAGGAGCAACTCTCTCTCTGTACAAGTCTCAGGCAAGCATGGAAAAACCTAACATGGCGGCCGCTATTTATAGGGTAGGGGCTGGCCAGGGTCCCCCTCTGTGATTGGCTGCCGTCAGAGGGCCTGGGAGCCCTCTGATTGGCTCTAAGGACATCAATCTGGGCTATGACGCTATTCGAGCTCGGTACCGAGCTCGAATAGCGCCGGGTGGCTCGAATAGCTCGAATAGTGAATGGGCTATTCGAGTGTACTCGGATAGCCCATTCGAATAGCTCCAGCTATTCGGAGCTCGAATACCGAGCTCGAATAGCTGAAAAAGAGCTCGAATATTCGAACTACTCGAATATTCGAGCTCTGCTGAGCACCACTGGCGATCGGTGTTGGAGGTGGATCTGCACGCTTGCTGTTCTGTGGGCTGCTGCATGGGTGTCAGAAAATTTCCCCACTCCAAGGACACTGCCGATACCATTCCCTTTTGGGCACTAGCTGCGGCTTGTGTTGTTTGCTGCCCTCCTGGTTGTCCTGGGTTTGCGGAAGTCAGTCTGTCGGCGTACAACTGGCTAGAGGAGGGGGAGGATGTCAATCTCCTCTCTAAAGTCTCCACAAGGGCCTGCTGGTATTCTTCCATTTTGACTTGTCTGACTCTTTCTTCAAGCAGTTTTGGAACATTGTGTTTGTACCGTGGATCCAGAAGGGTATAAACCCAGTAATTGGTGTTGTCCAGAATGCGCACAATGCGTGGGTCGCGTTCAATGCAGTCTAGCATGAATTGAGCCATGTGTGCCAGAGTCCTGCCAGAATCCTCATCATCCTCTTGTGAGCGTTGTGATAGTTGTTGTGATGCATCATAGTCGTCACCTTCTTCCTGGTCTGCTTCTGCTGACCATTCGCGCTGAATTGTGGAAGTCCAACGTGCACCGCTCTGGCCCTCGTCAGTGGTGGCATGAAATTCCTGCTCCAACTCCAGCTGTTCCTCCTCCTCTTCTTCGTCATAGCTGCTGGGGCCAGCGTTTCCTAAAGCAGATGGCCTGATGTTGGTATCATCACGCTGATCGTTTTCTCCTTCAGATTCCCCCAGTTGCATCATGACAGCTGTTTCCTTGATTTTCAACATTGACTTCTTCAGTAAACACAGCAGTGGTATGGTAATGCTGACTGAAGAGTTGTCACTGCTCACAAGCATCGTGGATTGCTCAAAATTTTGTAGGACTTGGCACAGGTCCAACATGTTGGCCCAATCGGATCCACAGAAGCTTGGCAGCTGTCCGGATGCGCCTCGGTACTGCGCCGTCATGTACTGGACCACTGCACTCTTCTGCTCGCAAAAGCGGGCTAGCATGTGCAGCGTAGAATTCCAGCGCGTAGGGACATCACACAGCAAGCGATGGTGGGGGAGATTGAAGCGCTCCTGCATCTTGGCGAGTGCCCCCGAAGCAGTACTGGAATTTCTACAATGTTTGGCCACTCGTCGCACCTTCAACAGAAGATCGGCCACGCCTCGGTATGTCCTCAGGAACCGCTGAACTACTAGGTTCATCATGTGCGCCAGGCAAGGGATGTGTGTCAGCTTAGCCAACCTTAAAGCGCGAATGAGATTACTCCCATTATCACACACAACCATGCCCAGTTTCAGGTCCAGTGGTGCCAGCCACAAATCCGTCTGTTCCTTTATTCCCCTCCAAATTTCCTCGTCTGTATGCTGCTTATCCCCAAGGCAGATCAGCTTCAGCAACGCTTGCTGACACATGCCAACAGCTGTGCTGCACTGCTTCCACGATCCTACTGCTGCTGGGTTAGCGTTTCCGGATGAGGTACAGCTTTGAGATGCGTTGGAGGAGAAGGAGTCAGAGAGGTAGGTGCTGCTGTTGTTATCCAGTGGGAGGGACGGCGGTGCAGCTGTTTGCGGCGTGGGCAACACCCGCGCCGTAGCAGGTGAGGAATCGCTGCCAGGCTCCACAAGGTTCACCCAGTGCGCGGTAAGGGAGATGTATCGACCCTGGCCGAACGCACTCGTCCAGGTGTCAGTGGTGAGGTGAACCTTGCAGGCAACGGCATTCTTCAAGCTTCGGGTTATTTTGCTGACCACGTGCTCATGCAACTCAGGCACTGCAGAGCGCGCAAAGTGGTAGCGGCTGGGAACCACGTAACGTGGGATGGCCACTGACATCATGCCCTTGAAGCTGTTTGTCTCTACCACTCGATATGGCAGCATTTCGCAGGCCAGAAGCTTGGCTATGCTGGCTGTTAGTGCCACGGCCCGGGGGTCATTTGCTGGCAATTTCCTCTTGCGCTTAAACATCTCCGAGACAGACAACTGAACCGTAGGGCTGCACACTGAAGGGCTGTTGGTTGTTGTGTTTGATGAAGACTGGGAGACCTCAAGAGCACTATTCCGGAAAGTGACAGTGTCAGCGTCGTCTGATGTTTGTGAATGTTGTTGTGAACCATGCAATGGCTGGGCTACTGCTGCTGCTGAGGAGGGTCTGGTGGTGAGTCTGGTGACCCCAAGGGAGGCAGTGTTGTTGGTACCCTGTTCTGGCGCCCACAGAGTGGGATGTTTGGATACCATGTGGCGGGTCATGCTGGTGGTGGAGAGGTTGTTAATATTTTTCCCCCTGCTCAGGCGGGTCTTGCACACCTTGCAAATCACCATGGTACCATCCTCACTGCAGTCTTCAAAGAAAGGCCAGAATTTGGAGCACCTGCCTTGCTGGCGATTTCTGTTTGCGCCTCTTTTGCGTCTCACTTGAACTTCCACGCTTGTGGTGCCTGAAATTTCGGGCCGCCTACCTTGTGGCACAAGGCGAACTTGTGCAGCAGTGGGTTCTTCAACAGACTCATCTGTGCTGCTGCTACGACGGCGATGTTTTCCTTCACATACAAAATCTGGGTCTCTGTCAACATTGTCCATACCCTCCTCCTCTTCCATCTCCTCAAATTTGTCATATGTGATTGTGGGCCGCCGCCGTGGAGTAGAGCTCCCCAGAACAACCTCTGCGCAGCTCACTCCAACGTCGTCTTCCAGGTCTTCTCGGCCGACCTCCTGCAATTGAAACCCCTCCTGCCCAACTTGCTCTGGGATTTGGGTTTCAAAGTCCTCGGACTCGCCTTGCATTTCAGTGTGCGGTGCATTTCCCACAGTAAATGGTTGTGAATCCGGGCACAAAATTTCTGGCTGTTCCATTGACCTTTGAAAGGTGGAAGTTTGTTGGGCTGGGAATAGCTCCTGCGAATACCCCATTGTGTCCTGAGGAAATTCTTCGGACTGGTTATTTGGCAGTTGTGTGCGTGGTGTCGCTGCCGGTTGTGTCAGCTTTGTGCCCACTGGCTCCTTGTAACTGGCTGAGGACTTGGACCTCGTGCGTGATGTGCTGGTGCTGCTTAACCCACTGCTGGACGCTTGAGAGGTCATCCAATTAATTATCTGGTCCTGTTCTTTTGGATTTGTGAGGGTTGATTTCCTGGACAACATGGGCGGTATTGAGTGGGTTTTCTTCGGTGCTCCACTGTGGCCTGTACGTGAACCATCAGGGGAAACACCTCTTCCCTTGCCCCTCCCTCTTTCACAGGATTTCATCTTTATTTCACTTATCCTTAAAGTACACGCTGACTGGCAGCAGTACAGTGGCAGTACAGAAATGCTATACAGTGGCGGATGAGCGGTGTACTACTATTCCCAGCAGCGACACAGAGCACAATGCTATACAGTGGTGGGTGAGCGGTGTACTACTATTCCCAGCAGCGACACAGAGTGGCAGTAAACATAATGCTATACAGTGGTGGCTGAGCGGTGTACTACTGTTCCCAGCAGCGACACAGAGCACAATGCTGTACAGTGGTGGGTGAGCGGTGTACTACTGTTCCCAGCAGAGACACAGAGTGGCAGTAAACACAATGCTATACAGTGGTGGCTGAGCGGTGTACTACTGTTCCCAGCAGCGACACAGAGCACAATGGTATACAGTGGTGGGTGAGTGGTGTACTACTGTTCCCAGCAGCGATACAGAGCACAATGCTATACAGTGGTGGGTGAGCGGTGTACTACTGTTCCCAGCAGAGACACAGAGTGGCAGTAAAAACAATGCTATATAGTGTGGCTGAGCGGTGTACTACTGTTCCCAGCAGCGACACAGAGCACAATGCTATACAGTGGTGGGTGAGCGGTGTACTACTGTTCCCAGCAGAGACACAGAGTGGCAGTAAACACAATGCTATACAGTGGTGGCTGAGCGGTGTACTACTGTTCCCAGCAGGCAGCAGCGACACAGAGCACAATGGTATACAGTGGTGGGTGAGTGGTGTACTACTGTTCCCAGCAGTGATACAGAGCACAATGCTATACAGTGGTGGATGAGCGGTGTACTACTGTTCCCAGCAGAGACACAGAGTGGCAGTAAACACAATGCTATATAGTGGGGCTGAGCGGTGTACTACTGTTCCCAGCAGCGACACAAAGCACAATGCTATACAGTGGTGGGTGAGCGGTGTACTACTGTTCTCAGCAGAGACACAGAGTGGCAGAAAACACAATGCTATACAGTGGTGGCTGAGCGGTGTACTACTGTTCCCAGCAGCGACACAGAGCACAATGCTATACAGTGGTGGGTGGGTGAGCGGTGTACTACTGTTCCCAGCAGAGACACAGAGTGGCAGTAAACACAATGCTATACAGTGGTGGCTGAGCGGTGAACTACTGTTCCCAGCAGCGACACAGAGCACAATGCTATACAGTGGTGGGTGAGCGGTGTACTACTGTTCCCAGCAGAGACACAGAGTGGCAGTAAACACAATGCTATACAGTGGTGGCTGAGCGGTGTACTACTGTTCCCAGCAGGCAGCAGCGACACAGAGCACAATGGTATACAGTGGTGGGTGAGTGGTGTACTACTGTTCCCAGCAGCGATACAGAGCACAATGCTATACAGTGGTGGATGAGCGGTGTACTACTGTTCCCAGCAGAGACACAGAGTGGCAGTAAACACAATGCTATATAGTGTGGCTGAACGGTGTACTACTGTTCCCAGCAGTGACACAAAGCACAATGCTATACAGTGGTGGGTGAGCGGTGTACTACTGTTCTCAGCAGAGACACAGAGCACAATGCTATACAGTGGTGGGTGGGTGAGCGGTGTACTACTGTTCCCAGCAGAGACACAGAGTGGCAGTAAACACAATGCTATACAGTGGTGGCTGAGCGGTGTACTACTGTTCCCAGCAGCGACACAGAGCACAATGCTATACAGTGGTGGGTGGGTGAGCGGTGTACTACTGTTCCCAGCAGAGACACAGAGTGGCAGTAAACACAATGCTATACAGTGGTGGCTGAGCGGTGTACTACTGTTCCCAGCAACACAGAGCACAATGCTATACAGTGGTGGGTGAGCGGTGTACTACTGTTCCCAGCAGAGACACAGAGTGGCAGTAAACACAATGCTATACAGTGGTGGCTGAGCGGTGTACTACTGTTCCCAGCAGCGACACAAAGCACAATGCTATACAGTGGTGGGTGAGCGGTGTACTACTGTTCCCAGCAGCGACACAGAGCACAATGGTATACAGTGGTGGGTGAATGGTGTACTACTGTTCCCAGCAGCGATACAGAGCACAATGCTATACAGTGGTGGGTGAGCGGTGTACTACTGTTCCCAGCAGAGACACAGAGTGGCAATAAACACAATGCTATACAGTGGAGGCTGAGCGGTGTACTACTATTCCCAGCAGCGACACAGAGCACAATGCTATACAGTGGTGGGTGAGCGGTGTACTACTGTTCCCAGCAGAGACACAGAGTGGCAGTAAACACAATGCTATACAGCGGAGGCTGAGCGGTGTACTACTATTCCCAGCAGCGACACAGAGCACAATGCTATACAGTGGTGGGTGAGCGGTGTACTACTGTTCCCAGCAGAGATACAGAGTAGCAGTTAACACAATGCTATACAGTGGAGGCTGAGCGGTGTACTACTATTCCCAGCAGCGACACAGAGCACAATGCTATACAGGGTGAGCGGTGTACTACTGTTCCCAGCAGAGACACAGAGTGGCAGTAAACAGAATGCTATATAGTGTGGGTGAGCGGTGTACTACTGTTCCCAGCAGCGACACAATGACTGGGGGGACCCTGGCTAGCCTGGCTGGAGAGTGAACTACCCTGCCTGCCTACCCAAAGCTAAACCCACAGACAAATGGCGGAGAAATGACGTGGATCGGGTATTTATTTACCCGAACCACGTGACCCGTTCGGCCAATCAGAGCGCGTTCGGGTCCGAACCACGTGACCCGTTCGGCCAATCACAGCGCTAGCCGAACGTTCGGCCATGCGCTCTTAGTTCGGCCATATGGCCGAACAGTTTGGCCGAACACCATTAGGTGTTCGGCCGAACTCGAACATCACCCGAACAGGGTGATGTTCTGCAGAACCCGAACAGTGGCGAACACTGTTCGCCCAACACTAATAGCAGCAGAGAACATGAGCATGTAATATATTGGGTGCTTAAACCAATAGGACGCAATACATTTTTTTAGTTAGACCCATGTTTAGGAGAAGGCCCCAAACAATTTAAATTGCAGAAACTGTGACTGATTTGGCTGGAAAGGCTAGGCATAGAAGCTCTCCAAATCTGCTCACATTATGTGTATTTTCTTGAGAAAACCTGCACAATTATGTGAATTTTCTGGGGAAAGGGTCACCAAAACTTGGGCCCACTGTCTTTGCGTTGCACTTTTAAAGGGAACCTGAGGTGAGAATAATATTAAGGCTGCCATATTTATCTTCTTTTAAGCAATACCAGTTGCCTGGCTGCTGTGCTGGTCCTCTGCCTCTAATTCTTTCAACCATAGACCTTGAACAAGCATACAGCAGGTCAGGGTTTTTTTGACAATATTGTCAGAACTTACAAGATTAGCTGCATGCTTGTTTCTGGTGTAATTCAGTTGACTACTGCAGCCAAATAGAACAGCAGGGCTGCCAGGCAACTAGTATTGTTTAAAAGGAAATAAATATGGCAGCCTCCATATCACTCTCACCTCGGGTTCACTTTAAATTACAGCTCCGCCCTCATCTGGTTATGGCCGAAGCGAGCCGCGGGTCATCAGCTACCCCAGAAATTGGCCCAGCACCTGCATAGCACCCCCCCCCCCCCCCCCCCAAAGAAAATCCTGGAGCCGCCACTGGACATATGACTATGTTAGAGAATAAATTGTGTGCCCCTCTGAGGGACAGTTAAGTGACAAGACAATATAGGACGTTTTCAAAGGAATAGATGGTTATGAATTAGGACTGCAGACAGGCCGAGATAAGTCCGGCACAGCATTTGAGACTTTGGAGAGCTGTGAGATTTAGGGCCCTTTTACACTTAATCTGTTGCTCTCAGTTATAACTGAATGAAAACTGATTTTCCAAAGTAATGCCCATTTTTTGCTATGGAACTGTTCCTACTATACGTGTTTTAACTGAAATCTTTTTCATAATGCATTGCTATGGAAAAAACGCGTACTAACGCATACTAATGCACACTAATGCATACAAACTGATTAAAGTACCACTATCGCAAAAAAAAAGTAGGTAGTTAAAATCTGACAGATCCGACAGATTTTGGGCCAGTCCATCTCCTCATGGGGGATCTTTAGGGTTCTCTTTGTTTTCAACAGCATTTCCTGAACAGCAGTTGCAAAGTCTAACTGACAAAATAGTGTGCAAGTGAGTAGGGAGGCTGGCTGGTATCTTACTATTTTGGCAGTTAAACTGCTGTTTAGGAAATGCTTTTGAAAACAAAGAAAACCCTGAGAATCCCCCATGAGGAGATGGACTGGCCCAAAACCTGTCGGTTCTGTCAGATTTTAACTGGCTACTTTTTTCCGCGATAGCGGTCCTTCAAGTGTAAAAGGGCCCTTAGACTTTTCTTGGCCTCAGGAAAACCGCCATTTATTTCCTTCATGGCCAACCTGGAGTTCCATCCTGCCCTAGAAAACCATGACACATTCAGTTGGTGGAAGGAAAATAGCCAACTAATTTCTAGAATATTCTGGCTAGCAGACAAATTCATAGAATTTTCCTTATTTGCTTTTAACAGATTAGAACACCAGATAGAACTGTTTGGATATGTGCAAATCAGGCACTTTTTAACCTTTCCTATTATAGGCTCCCTCAACATATAGGTTCATTTTACAGACAAATTTTAAAAAAAACCTAACCTTGCAAACTGGGATAATATCTAAAATGTACCTACATCTGCAGGATGTATCTACTTAAAAGAACCTGAGAGGTTTAAAACATAAGGATATATATTTACCTGGGTCTTCCTCAACCCCCATGAAGACCGTGGGCTCCCTGGCCGTTCCGATGTCCTACGTTCAGTAAATTGGTGATTCGTGCTCCACTGTCCGTTCACTACACCCAGGGTAGCCAAACCGGTGGCCAGACTCGGCCTGCAGGCGCTATGAAGGAGGCCTCCCCTCCTCTCTTCTTCTCCCTCCAGCCGTTCTTCCAAAAGGATGTACAGCACATGTACAATAAGTAACTCACCCAATCACTCATTCCAGTGTCATGTGACACGCTGTCCGTACCTAACATCGTGTCACATGATGCTGCCATTACCATGGCGATCACATATGGAACAAGTGATTGGGTGAGTTACAAGCAAATCCCCTCTGGAAGTCTGGAGGAAGGGAATGAGGGGTAGGGAGAGAGTAGCAACGGCGCCACTTTCTTGAGGAATGTGGCCTGATCAGAAAAAACTTTGCCCACCCCAGCAATAGACTGTCTTCATACAGAAGTTCATAGCAGGAGGTCCTTCATGCCCCCAACGAACAAAGAAGCTCCTCTCCGCACCTATTCAACTTTCAGAATATCTGTTCTGTGAATAGTGACAACAATGTCACTGTTCATTCAAGGTGTGTCCTTACTAATGCTCTGTATAAGAGTCAAATAATATCTCTCTTTCTTGTAAATCTATATCTTTCAACACAAGCAAGAAACTTGCTAGAATATTGGCATAGCATTCTGCTATTCAGCTCACAATATACCAGGACGACAAGATCCATTTACATTAATTTAGTTAACTCCTAGTTTAACTCCTTGTAACTTTGCCATGTAACTGTAATGCTGGGTACACTCTATGAGATTTTCTTGCCAATTTACTGTCAGATCGATTATTTCCAGCATCTCTGCTTTCCAATCGATTTCTGAGCATTTTCCGATCGATTTCCTATTGATGTAAACGGAAATCGATCAGAAAATGCTCAGAAATCGATCGGAAAGCAGATCAGACATGTTGGAAATAATCGATCTGACAAATCTCATAGTGTGTACCTAGCATTAAATCATTTAGCCTGTCTAGGTCACCTTGTAAATCTTCCATGCCTTGCATTACACTACAAAGTATTGTGTCATCTGCAAACACAGAGACAGTTCTTTTCGGACTATGAATCAATGATGACAACTCTCTGGACACAGTCCATAAGCCAGTTTTCTACCCATTTGCATACTGTATTTTCCAAACCAGCAGACCTTAACTTATACATCAAGCGTCTGCGAGGAACTGTATCAAAGATTTCTGCAAAGTCCAAAAATAGTACAACTACTAAGTACTGTATCTTTCAACATCTTCATAAAAAGGAAGTATAAACATACATATATCCAGGCACATCGCCTCTAGTTAGGACATTAAATAAATTATTAGGGAAAGGGAGGTGCTGAAGGGGGTGTGGCTAGAAACAGCAAAAATCAATTAACCCTTCGCACACTCACATGCAAATGTTCAAACAAATGCATTCACAGATTTACTCATCCAGGCACAACTGTTATCCCTACAGCTAAATTAAAAGCCAGGGTTTTAGTTCACAGAAGAATGCATTCTTATGCTTAGTCACCTATACTGCGTAGAAGTACCCAGGTAAACATAGGTGTCCTAACTCTGGCCCTGTAACATGCATAGTGCAGACATGCAAACACATTCATTGCATCAAACCTATCAATGGATTAGGAGCACACATCCTAACTTCCTCTCCTGGGAAAGACAGTGCATCTTACCAATCGCACAAGGGAGCTAATGTTATGTGTCCATGTGCACCATGCGCATACACCAGCATAAGCTGTCTGCATGCTGACAAACATACAGGGGAAGGGGGGAGTGCACCGAATTGGACCCTAGCCACAGGGGTCAATGATAAGAATAAACATACATATATCCAGGCACATCGCCTCTAGTTAGGACATTAAATAAATTATTAGGGAAAGGGAGGTGCTGAAGGGGGTGTGGCTAGAAACAGCAAAAATCAATTAACCCTTCGCACACTCACATGCAAATGTTCAAACAAATGCATTCACAGATTTACTCATCCAGGCACAACTGTTATCCCTACAGCTAAATTAAAAGCCAGGGTTTTAGTTCACAGAAGAATGCATTCTTATGCTTAGTCACCTATACTGCGTAGAAGTACCCAGGTAAACATAGGTGTCCTAACTCTGGCCCTGTAACATGCATAGTGCAGACATGCAAACACATTCATTGCATCAAACCTATCAATGGATTAGGAGCACACATCCTAACTTCCTCTCCTGGGAAAGACAGTGCATCTTACCAATCGCACAAGGGAGCTAATGTTATGTGTCCATGTGCACCATGCGCATACACCAGCATAAGCTGTCTGCATGCTGACAAACATACAGGGGAAGGGGGGAGTGCACCGAATTGGACCCTAGCCACAGGGGTCAATGATAAGAATAAACATACATATATCCAGGCACATCGCCTCTAGTTAGGACATTAAATAAATTATTAGGGAAAGGGAGGTGCTGAAGGGGGTGTGGCTAGAAACAGCAAAAATCAATTAACCCTTCGCACACTCACATGCAAATGTTCAAACAAATGCATTCACAGATTTACTCATCCAGGCACAACTGTTATCCCTACAGCTAAATTAAAAGCCAGGGTTTTAGTTCACAGAAGAATGCATTCTTATGCTTAGTCACCTATACTGCGTAGAAGTACCCAGGTAAACATAGGTGTCCTAACTCTGGCCCTGTAACATGCATAGTGCAGACATGCAAACACATTCATTGCATCAAACCTATCAATGGATTAGGAGCACACATCCTAACTTCCTCTCCTGGGAAAGACAGTGCATCTTACCAATCGCACAAGGGAGCTAATGTTATGTGTCCATGTGCACCATGCGCATACACCAGCATAAGCTGTCTGCATGCTGACAAACATTCTTCTGTGAACTAAAACCCTGGCTTTTAATTTAGCTGTAGGGATAACAGTTGTGCCTGGATGAGTAAATCTGTGAATGCATTTGTTTGAACATTTGCATGTGAGTGTGCGAAGGGTTAATTGATTTTTGCTGTTTCTAGCCACACCCCCTTCAGCACCTCCCTTTCCCTAATAATTTATTTAATGTCCTAACTAGAGGCGATGTGCCTGGATATATGTATGTTTATTCTTATCATTGACCCCTGTGGCTAGGGTCCAATTCGGTGCACTCCCCCCTTCCCCTGTATGTTTGTCAGCATGCAGACAGCTTATGCTGGTGTATGCGCATGGTGCACATGGACACATAACATTAGCTCCCTTGTGCGATTGGTAAGATGCACTGTCTTTCCCAGGAGAGGAAGTTAGGATGTGTGCTCCTAATCCATTGATAGGTTTGATGCAATGAATGTGTTTGCATGTCTGCACTATGCATGTTACAGGGCCAGAGTTAGGACACCTATGTTTACCTGGGTACTTCTACGCAGTATAGGTGACTAAGCATAAGAATGCATTCTTCTGTGAACTAAAACCCTGGCTTTTAATTTAGCTGTAGGGATAACAGTTGTGCCTGGATGAGTAAATCTGTGAATGCATTTGTTTGAACATTTGCATGTGAGTGTGCGAAGGGTTAATTGATTTTTGCTGTTTCTAGCCACACCCCCTTCAGCACCTCCCTTTCCCTAATAATTTATTTAATGTCCTAACTAGAGGCGATGTGCCTGGATATATGTATGTTTATTCTTATCATTGACCCCTGTGGCTAGGGTCCAATTCGGTGCACTCCCCCCTTCCCCTGTATGTTTGTCAGCATGCAGACAGCTTATGCTGGTGTATGCGCATGGTGCACATGGACACATAACATTAGCTCCCTTGTGCGATTGGTAAGATGCACTGTCTTTCCCAGGAGAGGAAGTTAGGATGTGTGCTCCTAATCCATTGATAGGTTTGATGCAATGAATGTGTTTGCATGTCTGCACTATGCATGTTACAGGGCCAGAGTTAGGACACCTATGTTTACCTGGGTACTTCTACGCAGTATAGGTGACTAAGCATAAGAATGCATTCTTCTGTGAACTAAAACCCTGGCTTTTAATTTAGCTGTAGGGATAACAGTTGTGCCTGGATGAGTAAATCTGTGAATGCATTTGTTTGAACATTTGCATGTGAGTGTGCGAAGGGTTAATTGATTTTTGCTGTTTCTAGCCACACCCCCTTCAGCACCTCCCTTTCCCTAATAATTTATTTAATGTCCTAACTAGAGGCGATGTGCCTGGATATATGTATGTTTATTCTTATCATTGACCCCTGTGGCTAGGGTCCAATTCGGTGCACTCCCCCCTTCCCCTGTATGTTTGTCAGCATGCAGACAGCTTATGCTGGTGTATGCGCATGGTGCACATGGACACATAACATTAGCTCCCTTGTGCGATTGGTAAGATGCACTGTCTTTCCCAGGAGAGGAAGTTAGGATGTGTGCTCCTAATCCATTGATAGGTTTGATGCAATGAATGTGTTTGCATGTCTGCACTATGCATGTTACAGGGCCAGAGTTAGGACACCTATGTTTACCTGGGTACTTCTACGCAGTATAGGTGACTAAGCATAAGAATGCATTCTTCTGTGAACTAAAACCCTGGCTTTTAATTTAGCTGTAGGGATAACAGTTGTGCCTGGATGAGTAAATCTGTGAATGCATTTGTTTGAACATTTGCATGTGAGTGTGCGAAGGGTTAATTGATTTTTGCTGTTTCTAGCCACACCCCCTTCAGCACCTCCCTTTCCCTAATAATTTATTTAATGTCCTAACTAGAGGCGATGTGCCTGGATATATGTATGTTTATTCTTATCATTGACCCCTGTGGCTAGGGTCCAATTCGGTGCACTCCCCCCTTCCCCTGTATGTTTGTCAGCATGCAGACAGCTTATGCTGGTGTATGCGCATGGTGCACATGGACACATAACATTAGCTCCCTTGTGCGATTGGTAAGATGCACTGTCTTTCCCAGGAGAGGAAGTTAGGATGTGTGCTCCTAATCCATTGATAGGTTTGATGCAATGAATGTGTTTGCATGTCTGCACTATGCATGTTACAGGGCCAGAGTTAGGACACCTATGTTTACCTGGGTACTTCTACGCAGTATAGGTGACTAAGCATAAGAATGCATTCTTCTGTGAACTAAAACC
This sequence comes from Hyperolius riggenbachi, assembly GCF_040937935.1. NCBI lineage: Eukaryota > Metazoa > Chordata > Amphibia > Anura > Hyperoliidae > Hyperolius > Hyperolius riggenbachi. Next base: position 105,291,112 of record NC_090651.1, read on the forward strand.
CTGGCTTTTAATTTAGCTGTAGGGATAACAGTTGTGCCTGGATGAGTAAATCTGTGAATGCATTTGTTTGAACATTTGCATGTGAGTGTGCGAAGGGTTAATTGATTTTTGCTGTTTCTAGCCACACCCCCTTCAGCACCTCCCTTTCCCTAATAATTTATTTAATGTCCTAACTAGAGGCGATGTGCCTGGATATATGTATGTTTATTCTTATCATTGACCCCTGTGGCTAGGGTCCAATTCGGTGCACTCCCCCCTTCCCCTGTATGTTTGTCAGCATGCAGACAGCTTATGCTGGTGTATGCGCATGGTGCACATGGACACATAACATTAGCTCCCTTGTGCGATTGGTAAGATGCACTGTCTTTCCCAGGAGAGGAAGTTAGGATGTGTGCTCCTAATCCATTGATAGGTTTGATGCAATGAATGTGTTTGCATGTCTGCACTATGCATGTTACAGGGCCAGAGTTAGGACACCTATGTTTACCTGGGTACTTCTACGCAGTATAGGTGACTAAGCATAAGAATGCATTCTTCTGTGAACTAAAACCCTGGCTTTTAATTTAGCTGTAGGGATAACAGTTGTGCCTGGATGAGTAAATCTGTGAATGCATTTGTTTGAACATTTGCATGTGAGTGTGCGAAGGGTTAATTGATTTTTGCTGTTTCTAGCCACACCCCCTTCAGCACCTCCCTTTCCCTAATAATTTATTTAATGTCCTAACTAGAGGCGATGTGCCTGGATATATGTATGTTTATTCTTATCATTGACCCCTGTGGCTAGGGTCCAATTCGGTGCACTCCCCCCTTCCCCTGTATGTTTGTCAGCATGCAGACAGCTTATGCTGGTGTATGCGCATGGTGCACATGGACACATAACATTAGCTCCCTTGTGCGATTGGTAAGATGCACTGTCTTTCCCAGGAGAGGAAGTTAGGATGTGTGCTCCTAATCCATTGATAGGTTTGATGCAATGAATGTGTTTGCATGTCTGCACTATGCATGTTACAGGGCCAGAGTTAGGACACCTATGTTTACCTGGGTACTTCTACGCAGTATAGGTGACTAAGCATAAGAATGCATTCTTCTGTGAACTAAAACCCTGGCTTTTAATTTAGCTGTAGGGATAACAGTTGTGCCTGGATGAGTAAATCTGTGAATGCATTTGTTTGAACATTTGCATGTGAGTGTGCGAAGGGTTAATTGATTTTTGCTGTTTCTAGCCACACCCCCTTCAGCACCTCCCTTTCCCTAATAATTTATTTAATGTCCTAACTAGAGGCGATGTGCCTGGATATATGTATGTTTATTCTTATCATTGACCCCTGTGGCTAGGGTCCAATTCGGTGCACTCCCCCCTTCCCCTGTATGTTTGTCAGCATGCAGACAGCTTATGCTGGTGTATGCGCATGGTGCACATGGACACATAACATTAGCTCCCTTGTGCGATTGGTAAGATGCACTGTCTTTCCCAGGAGAGGAAGTTAGGATGTGTGCTCCTAATCCATTGATAGGTTTGATGCAATGAATGTGTTTGCATGTCTGCACTATGCATGTTACAGGGCCAGAGTTAGGACACCTATGTTTACCTGGGTACTTCTACGCAGTATAGGTGACTAAGCATAAGAATGCATTCTTCTGTGAACTAAAACCCTGGCTTTTAATTTAGCTGTAGGGATAACAGTTGTGCCTGGATGAGTAAATCTGTGAATGCATTTGTTTGAACATTTGCATGTGAGTGTGCGAAGGGTTAATTGATTTTTGCTGTTTCTAGCCACACCCCCTTCAGCACCTCCCTTTCCCTAATAATTTATTTAATGTCCTAACTAGAGGCGATGTGCCTGGATATATGTATGTTTATTCTTATCATTGACCCCTGTGGCTAGGGTCCAATTCGGTGCACTCCCCCCTTCCCCTGTATGTTTGTCAGCATGCAGACAGCTTATGCTGGTGTATGCGCATGGTGCACATGGACACATAACATTAGCTCCCTTGTGCGATTGGTAAGATGCACTGTCTTTCCCAGGAGAGGAAGTTAGGATGTGTGCTCCTAATCCATTGATAGGTTTGATGCAATGAATGTGTTTGCATGTCTGCACTATGCATGTTACAGGGCCAGAGTTAGGACACCTATGTTTACCTGGGTACTTCTACGCAGTATAGGTGACTAAGCATAAGAATGCATTCTTCTGTGAACTAAAACCCTGGCTTTTAATTTAGCTGTAGGGATAACAGTTGTGCCTGGATGAGTAAATCTGTGAATGCATTTGTTTGAACATTTGCATGTGAGTGTGCGAAGGGTTAATTGATTTTTGCTGTTTCTAGCCACACCCCCTTCAGCACCTCCCTTTCCCTAATAATTTATTTAATGTCCTAACTAGAGGCGATGTGCCTGGATATATGTATGTTTATTCTTATCATTGACCCCTGTGGCTAGGGTCCAATTCGGTGCACTCCCCCCTTCCCCTGTATGTTTGTCAGCATGCAGACAGCTTATGCTGGTGTATGCGCATGGTGCACATGGACACATAACATTAGCTCCCTTGTGCGATTGGTAAGATGCACTGTCTTTCCCAGGAGAGGAAGTTAGGATGTGTGCTCCTAATCCATTGATAGGTTTGATGCAATGAATGTGTTTGCATGTCTGCACTATGCATGTTACAGGGCCAGAGTTAGGACACCTATGTTTACCTGGGTACTTCTACGCAGTATAGGTGACTAAGCATAAGAATGCATTCTTCTGTGAACTAAAACCCTGGCTTTTAATTTAGCTGTAGGGATAACAGTTGTGCCTGGATGAGTAAATCTGTGAATGCATTTGTTTGAACATTTGCATGTGAGTGTGCGAAGGGTTAATTGATTTTTGCTGTTTCTAGCCACACCCCCTTCAGCACCTCCCTTTCCCTAATAATTTATTTAATGTCCTAACTAGAGGCGATGTGCCTGGATATATGTATGTTTATTCTTATCATTGACCCCTGTGGCTAGGGTCCAATTCGGTGCACTCCCCCCTTCCCCTGTATGTTTGTCAGCATGCAGACAGCTTATGCTGGTGTATGCGCATGGTGCACATGGACACATAACATTAGCTCCCTTGTGCGATTGGTAAGATGCACTGTCTTTCCCAGGAGAGGAAGTTAGGATGTGTGCTCCTAATCCATTGATAGGTTTGATGCAATGAATGTGTTTGCATGTCTGCACTATGCATGTTACAGGGCCAGAGTTAGGACACCTATGTTTACCTGGGTACTTCTACGCAGTATAGGTGACTAAGCATAAGAATGCATTCTTCTGTGAACTAAAACCCTGGCTTTTAATTTAGCTGTAGGGATAACAGTTGTGCCTGGATGAGTAAATCTGTGAATGCATTTGTTTGAACATTTGCATGTGAGTGTGCGAAGGGTTAATTGATTTTTGCTGTTTCTAGCCACACCCCCTTCAGCACCTCCCTTTCCCTAATAATTTATTTAATGTCCTAACTAGAGGCGATGTGCCTGGATATATGTATGTTTATTCTTATCATTGACCCCTGTGGCTAGGGTCCAATTCGGTGCACTCCCCCCTTCCCCTGTATGTTTGTCAGCATGCAGACAGCTTATGCTGGTGTATGCGCATGGTGCACATGGACACATAACATTAGCTCCCTTGTGCGATTGGTAAGATGCACTGTCTTTCCCAGGAGAGGAAGTTAGGATGTGTGCTCCTAATCCATTGATAGGTTTGATGCAATGAATGTGTTTGCATGTCTGCACTATGCATGTTACAGGGCCAGAGTTAGGACACCTATGTTTACCTGGGTACTTCTACGCAGTATAGGTGACTAAGCATAAGAATGCATTCTTCTGTGAACTAAAACCCTGGCTTTTAATTTAGCTGTAGGGATAACAGTTGTGCCTGGATGAGTAAATCTGTGAATGCATTTGTTTGAACATTTGCATGTGAGTGTGCGAAGGGTTAATTGATTTTTGCTGTTTCTAGCCACACCCCCTTCAGCACCTCCCTTTCCCTAATAATTTATTTAATGTCCTAACTAGAGGCGATGTGCCTGGATATATGTATGTTTATTCTTATCATTGACCCCTGTGGCTAGGGTCCAATTCGGTGCACTCCCCCCTTCCCCTGTATGTTTGTCAGCATGCAGACAGCTTATGCTGGTGTATGCGCATGGTGCACATGGACACATAACATTAGCTCCCTTGTGCGATTGGTAAGATGCACTGTCTTTCCCAGGAGAGGAAGTTAGGATGTGTGCTCCTAATCCATTGATAGGTTTGATGCAATGAATGTGTTTGCATGTCTGCACTATGCATGTTACAGGGCCAGAGTTAGGACACCTATGTTTACCTGGGTACTTCTACGCAGTATAGGTGACTAAGCATAAGAATGCATTCTTCTGTGAACTAAAACCCTGGCTTTTAATTTAGCTGTAGGGATAACAGTTGTGCCTGGATGAGTAAATCTGTGAATGCATTTGTTTGAACATTTGCATGTGAGTGTGCGAAGGGTTAATTGATTTTTGCTGTTTCTAGCCACACCCCCTTCAGCACCTCCCTTTCCCTAATAATTTATTTAATGTCCTAACTAGAGGCGATGTGCCTGGATATATGTATGTTTATTCTTATCATTGACCCCTGTGGCTAGGGTCCAATTCGGTGCACTCCCCCCTTCCCCTGTATGTTTGTCAGCATGCAGACAGCTTATGCTGGTGTATGCGCATGGTGCACATGGACACATAACATTAGCTCCCTTGTGCGATTGGTAAGATGCACTGTCTTTCCCAGGAGAGGAAGTTAGGATGTGTGCTCCTAATCCATTGATAGGTTTGATGCAATGAATGTGTTTGCATGTCTGCACTATGCATGTTACAGGGCCAGAGTTAGGACACCTATGTTTACCTGGGTACTTCTACGCAGTATAGGTGACTAAGCATAAGAATGCATTCTTCTGTGAACTAAAACCCTGGCTTTTAATTTAGCTGTAGGGATAACAGTTGTGCCTGGATGAGTAAATCTGTGAATGCATTTGTTTGAACATTTGCATGTGAGTGTGCGAAGGGTTAATTGATTTTTGCTGTTTCTAGCCACACCCCCTTCAGCACCTCCCTTTCCCTAATAATTTATTTAATGTCCTAACTAGAGGCGATGTGCCTGGATATATGTATGTTTATTCTTATCATTGACCCCTGTGGCTAGGGTCCAATTCGGTGCACTCCCCCCTTCCCCTGTATGTTTGTCAGCATGCAGACAGCTTATGCTGGTGTATGCGCATGGTGCACATGGACACATAACATTAGCTCCCTTGTGCGATTGGTAAGATGCACTGTCTTTCCCAGGAGAGGAAGTTAGGATGTGTGCTCCTAATCCATTGATAGGTTTGATGCAATGAATGTGTTTGCATGTCTGCACTATGCATGTTACAGGGCCAGAGTTAGGACACCTATGTTTACCTGGGTACTTCTACGCAGTATAGGTGACTAAGCATAAGAATGCATTCTTCTGTGAACTAAAACCCTGGCTTTTAATTTAGCTGTAGGGATAACAGTTGTGCCTGGATGAGTAAATCTGTGAATGCATTTGTTTGAACATTTGCATGTGAGTGTGCGAAGGGTTAATTGATTTTTGCTGTTTCTAGCCACACCCCCTTCAGCACCTCCCTTTCCCTAATAATTTATTTAATGTCCTAACTAGAGGCGATGTGCCTGGATATATGTATGTTTATTCTTATCATTGACCCCTGTGGCTAGGGTCCAATTCGGTGCACTCCCCCCTTCCCCTGTATGTTTGTCAGCATGCAGACAGCTTATGCTGGTGTATGCGCATGGTGCACATGGACACATAACATTAGCTCCCTTGTGCGATTGGTAAGATGCACTGTCTTTCCCAGGAGAGGAAGTTAGGATGTGTGCTCCTAATCCATTGATAGGTTTGATGCAATGAATGTGTTTGCATGTCTGCACTATGCATGTTACAGGGCCAGAGTTAGGACACCTATGTTTACCTGGGTACTTCTACGCAGTATAGGTGACTAAGCATAAGAATGCATTCTTCTGTGAACTAAAACCCTGGCTTTTAATTTAGCTGTAGGGATAACAGTTGTGCCTGGATGAGTAAATCTGTGAATGCATTTGTTTGAACATTTGCATGTGAGTGTGCGAAGGGTTAATTGATTTTTGCTGTTTCTAGCCACACCCCCTTCAGCACCTCCCTTTCCCTAATAATTTATTTAATGTCCTAACTAGAGGCGATGTGCCTGGATATATGTATGTTTATTCTTATCATTGACCCCTGTGGCTAGGGTCCAATTCGGTGCACTCCCCCCTTCCCCTGTATGTTTGTCAGCATGCAGACAGCTTATGCTGGTGTATGCGCATGGTGCACATGGACACATAACATTAGCTCCCTTGTGCGATTGGTAAGATGCACTGTCTTTCCCAGGAGAGGAAGTTAGGATGTGTGCTCCTAATCCATTGATAGGTTTGATGCAATGAATGTGTTTGCATGTCTGCACTATGCATGTTACAGGGCCAGAGTTAGGACACCTATGTTTACCTGGGTACTTCTACGCAGTATAGGTGACTAAGCATAAGAATGCATTCTTCTGTGAACTAAAACCCTGGCTTTTAATTTAGCTGTAGGGATAACAGTTGTGCCTGGATGAGTAAATCTGTGAATGCATTTGTTTGAACATTTGCATGTGAGTGTGCGAAGGGTTAATTGATTTTTTCATAAAAAGGAAGTAGGTTTGTTGACAATGCCTGCATTTAATAAATTCATTGCTCTTAATGTTTTTGATAGATATTCTCCTAGGTTTTCCTTTAGCATCCCCTTAAAGCGGACCTGAACTCAGAACTTCCTCTCTGCTCTAAAAGATAAGCAATAGCATAATAACCTTTAAAAAAAAACATTTTTTGTTACAGCTGATACAACTTCTGCAATGAATCTGCAGTGTTTCTACTTCCTAGGGAAGCAGTCATATTGTTAACATCCTGTGTTTACCAATTAGTTCATCTGCCATGGCAGTCAGCTGACACAGCTGAGTGATCAAATTACAACTTGTGATTAGGCACAGATGAGGGGGAATTAGACAGGCTAAAATCTCTAAATACAAACAGGGTAGAATTCTCTATGTCTTCCTTCTGTCCTGTCCAAGAATTCAGGTCCACTTTAAATGTCTTTACTATCGCAGAGGCTAAACATACTGATTTTTAAAGAGGTTCTGTATGGGTTTTTAAAAACAAAAAGTGTCCCTTACCTGGGGCTTCTACCGGTCCCCTGCAGACATCTTGTCCCGCGCCAGACTCAATGATCATCCGTTTCCCATGCTGCGGGTCACTTCCCAATTATTAGTTTAACCAGACGAATGCCACTGCATCGTGTCCTCACTCTAGAAGCTTCCTGCGCACACGCAGTACGAAGTTTTTTTTGTACTGCGCCTGCACAGGAAGCTCCCGGAGACACGAGCAGGAGCGAGGACGCATGTTGCCATGGCAGCGCAGACGCAGTGGCATTCCTCTGGTTAGACTAATAATTGAGAAGTGACCCGTGACACGGGAACCAGAGGATCGTTTAGGCCGGCACGGGACAAGATGTCTGCAGGGGGCCGGTAGAATGCAAGTGACACTTTTGTTTTTAAAAACCCATACAGAACCCCTTTAAATACTGACTACAGTTTTTGATCCATATTAGTACCAGATCAGCTTTATGCAAGTCCAGTGGCAGATGCCTATTTGAAAGAGTCTTGAAGGACTATAAATAACAACTTAAAAATGGCTGAGCTTTAGGCTTGTTGAAACTTTTTAAATGCTATCCATAGTAAGCCACTGTGCTCATTTGAAAATGTCAGTCTTATGATCATACTGTGCATCGGAGTCACAAAGATATCTTGTGCATGGGAAGCTAAGCATGAGTACATGGCTTTCGCAGAATTCCGATTTTAACACTGTGATTGGCTCACAGTGGTCACAGAGTTGGAAGCCAATGATCGGGTAGCTGGTGTCAAGGTCCTGTTGATCTCAGCACCGGTGATTGATACGGGCTCCCCTAGGGTGTGGAGTCTAAGTGAGCACGGGTCTTCACCAGCGCAAGGGATCAGGTGTAAGCGCACATCCAGCTTAAAGAAAACCTGTACTGAAAATAAAAGTCAAAATAAGCATACACAAGTCATACTTACCTTCCATGTAGTCTACTCCTCGGTGTCTTTCTCCTGTCCCGCGTCCTATTTGTTCACTATGATCAAGGGAATTTTCCGTCCTCCATTTTGAAAATAGCCATTACCCCATAACAGCTTTCTGGTAAGCACACAGTTAAACTGTAACATCGCCCACTTGAGCCATAGGGAAACATGGACATTACCTGGTACATCAGTTTTCCCCTCAGCTATAACTGACAGCAACTGATATTTTACTGACAGCAACTGATATATTTCAGATCTGACAAAATATTGTCAGAACTGGATGGGATTATTGTCAGAAGAAAATGGTGAGCTTCTGAGAGGAACTGATGGCAAGGTAACTCTGTAATGTTCACTTGAAGTTACCTCATGTGTTTATTTTAAATATTTTTACTCAGTACAGGTTCTCTTTAAAACAAATCTTGATTCCAAAAAGATTTAAAGTATACAAGTACACATTCCGCTAGAGATGGAGAGAGGTACAGGCAGTGAGAGGCAGCTGTTTCGCACCATCACTATGGGGTCAATTCATAAAAGGCTGTGAGGGGGAAAAAATCTTGTCGGGAAAATACTGCATTCAGTATTTTAGACTTTTGTGTGCTAATTCATAAAAATGTTTACAGTTGCGATAGAAGTTCAGGGATTTCCCGAACTAAGCTGGCGGTGCTGCCTGAGTTGATACATTTTCTCCGTGCAGAGGCAGTGTTACAATAAAAGAGGCATCCCCAACTTCCCTTTAGATGTGCATTTTTTTAAAACTGCCTCTGTTTGCTCTGAATCTGCTCTGTATCTGTCTATTAGTCTTTCTAAACAATCTATTTAATTGCCACAGCTTAGAAGAACTTCAAGAAATGTTACACATACATGCTTTCTGATGTAAAAAACATATGAAAACAGGTACCCAAGAAAAAACACAACGTCTAGCATGGTTAAATCTGAAGGTAGCCATTATTACAGTTGTCCTGTTAGTCCTGACCTAGAAAGAGTATCTTTGGCAGCGGTTGCTATTAGTTACATCTTTTTCTGCTTTGATTTATAGTATGTCTGTATAGATATTTACCACTACTGTGGAAAAAAATAAAATAAAAGTCAATTAGTTAACGTTCCCTTCCCTTGTTAAATCAGAGCTGTATCTGTTTGTCTGAGCAAGCATAACAGGCTTCGGTCGGTATGATTGGTGTGATGGACTACAATTTCACAGCAACACAGTTGCCTTGAGCAACCGGATTGGTATATTTAATATGGGATAATTGGAAGGCCAGAGATGTTGATGGTCTCATGTAGCCTTGTTCCCTAAGTCTCCTGCTGTGATCTGTGCATTCCTTCTCACAAATATGTCCTGTACTGAGGCCTGTAGCTACGTTTTGATTTGTTTGGTGAGTTCTGGCAGTACTCCTGTATTTCTGATCTCAGCCTCTGTACTCTGGGCATTAAGGCCTGAGTATGATTGTAGTTGGGTTAGTGTCCACCCCCTGGGTTAACAGGAGTGTGTGACTTTGAGTAAAGGATGCAGAGATAGCTTGGAGTACAGTGGTTGATGGAAGATGAGTGGTCTGCCATGCCTCACAAACGGTTTGTGAACTAAATTGTAGAGTCAAAACCACCCTCTCCCAAATATAGCCACCTTATGCCTGTGTTAGTTGCTATCATAAGGGTTTTTGACCTTGGCCTACCTAAGGCCTAGTATTTAGAAAAGCCTTTTTCTAGACAGGAGCAGATGGAAGCTTCTCTTGGAGGAAGTGCTGATATAAGACAGTTTCTTTCTTGTATTGATCTAGGGGAAGTGTTCCTGCCGCAGGCTAGGTATGGTTAGTTTGAGTTGGTTGACCATTGTTTAAATGGTTGTTCAAGATCAGTTTGCTAATCATGTACTGTGCTAGAGTTAATTTTGCAAACAACTTTTCATGTTATGTCCATTATCTCATTGGGAGACTGTGGCCAGAATTTTGCCCACTGATATGTTAGTTCTGTATAAGTCTAAATGATTGACATTGATATGATTATCCTTTTCCGTGAAAATACAATTAGAGTGTATCAAGAAAAGCAAGAATTGGCATCCCCCAGGATACTAATCCTTGGGGGACAGCACTAGCATAATCTGTGTAGCCATTTTTCCTTTGGAAAATGTCTAAAAAGGAGGGAATTGTAAGGAATTTTAAGCATAAGTATATACACTGTCAGCAGCCATTTTGTCTCTTCTGCAGCCATCTTAGAATCCATGTATAATATAGTTTCTAACTAGCTAAGAGCTTGAAGGTTGTATCTGTCATGCTACACTGCATTCTCACTTCTTCAATTCTGTTCTATCTTTGTCCATCTCTTCAACTTACAGGAAACTTTTATTGTGCCACTCTGACACCTGCAGAGATGTCATATGTTATGCTGGGAAAGTCCTCTCATTTAAATTAGTTATTATGAAGCCCTCTCGTGTATTATGTAAAGCATGTATTATGTAAATCGGCTGGAATTTCTATGTCTATAGGATGTACAAAATTGTGTATAAATATAATGGTCAAAGGCAATACATCTGATCTGCTTATCAGCCACAATCTGTCTGTGTGTCTTTAATTGCGGCTGACCAGATTCAAAGCCAGTACTGGTATAGAAATCACAGAGTATTATTTCTAGGTCATCCTCGAGGGTCCAGTGAGTCTGTAAAGTGACCAGTCCTTACACCTAGGGTATTCTGGGAAGCCTTTTTTGTTCTGTTCTCACCGCTGCTGCCTGGGAGATCTGTCTCCATTAACTTTGCTGTTATCCGCACCCTTATCACCTCTTCAAAGCAGCTGTATTCTCCGTCCCAATACCGCCTGCTCTAATCTTTATGAATTGACATTTAATGACATGTGTTGGGATAATCATCGCACAAGGCGGTAATTTACTTCACTGCTCAGGAATTTCAGTTTTTCATGCGGTAACAGCTTTTATGAATTGACATTTTGCAAAGTGGTTGGTAAAGTCAGCTGTTTTGAGCATTATCGCATGTGGGAATGCTTTATGAATTGACCCCAATGTGGTGCTTCGGGTGAACCCTGCAATAAGGGAAGGAGGGATGCAAACAGGGCAGCATAAACTGAGATAAAAGATTTAAAAGTAAAGTGCATTAGCTTGTCATTGTAGCAAAGTTGTAACAATGGTAGACTGTAACTACCCAAAGTCTGATAGCTCTAAAGCCCAATCTACACGATACGATTCTTTGTGGGATTCGATTACGATTCTATTCACGATCCGATTAATTCCGACATGTCCGATCGGGATTCGATTAGATTAAATTCGATTTGCCATTGCAAAACAATGGCAAATCGAATTGAATCAAATCCCGATCGGACATGTTCGATTTAATCGGATCGTAAATAGAATCATAATGGAATCGCACAAATAATCGTATCGTGTAGATGTGGCTGAACCTCCCTGGCGGTAAGCCCGACACAGTGTCGGGCTAGCCGCCGCAGGGGATCGCATGGCCCCAGGAGGATTTTTTAAAATAAAAGTTGTGCAATAGTCTTCAGCTAGCATTTCGCTAGCTAATTATGTCCCCCAAGTGCCTCCGGTCCCCACCGTTCACCCCCGATCACCGTCGTAATACGCACCCCCAGGGAATTCGCGATGGCGCAGTCTCCCAATCAGCTCCAGGCTTCGCTATGGGGAGGATCGGGACTCCGCATGACGTCATGACATCATAACGTCATGTCCGATCATCGCCATAGCGACAGTGAAGCTGGATCGTAAAGCTGCGGCTCTCACGGGATCGCAGAGGGGTAAATATTACCGGCGGCGATCGGGGGGCTTAGTTGGTTTGCCCGGGGGCTTGGGGGACATAATTAGCTAGCGAAGTGCTAGCTCAGGCATATAGCAAATCTTTTATTTTAAAAAATCCTCCCGTGGACGCAGCCTCTAAAACTGAGTTCCGCAAGGGAGGTTAAAGACCACTTTATAGCAACTCAAACTCAAATTCTTGGTTCTAAAGAAGAAATAGTTGCACCACCATCTATAGATACGCTAAGTCACAGACACACAAACCAATCTGCAAATATAGAATGACCCACAAGTGGCACCATGGATGCACCATATGGAGGCTGCCATATGTATTTCCTTTTAAATAATATCAGTTGCCTGACATCCTGCTGATCTGTTTGGCTGTAGTAATGTCTGAATCGCACCAGAAACAAGCATGCAGCTAACCCATTTAGGCCTCCTTTCCACGGACCGCTGATAGACAGTGAAATGCCTCTCAAACTCTCTCAACTGCTCACTGCTGCCTAGTAACTGCTCGTTGCTGCATGATAACTGCTTACTTCTGCCTGGTAACTGCTTGCTGAGCACACAGCTCAACAGTTCGTGGAAAGGAGGCCTTAGACTTCAGCCGGAAACACCTGATCTGCATGCTTGCTCAGTGTCTATGGCTAAAATTTATTAGAGGCAGAGGGTCTATTTATTACATTTATTAGAGGACAGCCAGGTAATTTGCATTGTTTTAAAGGATATAAATAGGTCAGCCTCAATGTGCCACTCACTTCAGGCGTCCTTTAAGTTAGAGAGTACACAAAATGTAGGCCTCTTTTTCATGGACAGTTAATAGGCATTGAAATGCCTCTCAAACTCTCACAACTACTTGCTGCTGCCTGGTAACTGCTCACTGCTGCCGTGGAACTGCTCATTGCTGCCTGGTAACTGCTTGTTGCTGAGGCTTCCGCCAGCCCACTGTAGGCCGCAAGGTCCCCCGGTGTCCTCCTGGCTCCTCTCCCAGTCCCGGCTGGTGGCTCCTTTTGGGACGACTTCGGCCTGAAGTCATCAGGCTTACTTCCCGCTTTGCCAATATGCATAATCACGCCGGCCATCTTCGTGTCATCATGCCAGCCAGCGTGAGAGTCCTGCGCATGTGCGTTCAATATTAGAGAACCAGACATGCGCAGGACTCTCATGCCGACCGGCGTGATGACTCGTAGCCGGCCGGCGTGATTATGCATATCGGCAAGGCGGGAAGCAGGCCTGACAACTTCAGGCCGAAGTCATCCTATAACGGAGCCACCAGCCGAGACTGGGAGAGGAGCCAGGAGGACGCTAGGGGACCTTGCGGCCTACGGTGGGCTGGAGGAAGCCCCAGGTAAGTCACTATTTCATTTTTCTCAGGGTCCCTTTAAGCATGAACACAAACCTTTCCATTTTTTCTGTAGGCCAGACTAATAGCTGCACAAGGAGAAATTTCTGTGATTGTATGAAAATCAATTTAAAATACAAACTAGCAGACGTTAATTTTCATGAACATTTAATTTGCATACTGCTCATTACATTTTAATATCTAGGAACATTACATTTAAATAATAATTTAAATAATAAGACAATCCTATGAGAAAACCTCTTTTCTGTAGATTCAGTTATCCTTTGAGGATGTTTTATCAAGCATGAAAATTGCACCAATAATAGCAATGAGTCGCCCATAGCTGGCAAGTTTTGCCAATTTATTTCAGAGATGTCTTTAGCAGACTATGATAATGATTTTCATGATGGATGTGCTGGCGAGAATTTGCTGATGATTTTCATTCATCTGACTAGTCAATAAACCCCTTTATTTAATATTCACAGAATAATATTCTCTCCGCTTGCAATTGTTATGCAGAGCCTTTCAGAAAAAAAAACAGCTGCAAATAGTCACAGTCTATGTTCTCTTCACCTTTGACTGCCTGGGGAATTTACCGTGGCTATCAGGGATATTAACATGACTAATAGTGATGGCCGAACATTACGATTTTGCATTCACGAACGTGTTTGTGAATTTTACCGCAAAAATTAGTGAAACAATAGATCAAGGCGAGCTCCATTAACTTTAATGGCAAACTTTTAAAACCTTCTGGTTTTAGTGACAGACAGCCTACAGGGCCAAAGTGCAAGAATCTCGTACTTTGAAGCTACTGGACCCGCCGGGCTTCGGGGCGGGTTCAGTGGAGAGCTCGTTAAGAGTAACGAAGCACCCTTTACACTATCTAAGCACAGTGTAGTTTCACTGTGCACGCTATGGCTGCATAGCGTGCGCAAGCCATTATAACACTCTTTGATCTCATTACCTTCACGACTGTCTAACGCTGATAGGCTTCAAAAGGTTGGCAGCCCCAGGACCGCCTAGCACAGAAAGGCATGAAGTCCTGGGGCGGGGTTTTACAGGGGGCGTGAGCATCCCCACTTGAGTAACGGAGCTCCGCTACATTGTACAGCTCTGCGATCTGCTGGAGCGCTGTACTGGGGACAGCTGTGTCGCTCGACTGCCCCCTGGAGAGGCTCTGATGCGATCCCCTCTCATAGGTTGATGCCTATGAGAGAGGATCGCCATGATTGGCTATCAGGGGGAGAGAAAAATAAATATAAAATAGACAGTTCTATTTTAAAAAAAAGTAACAAGATGAACAAAGCCCACCAACAGAAAGCTCTGTTGGTGGGCAGAAAAGGGGGAGAGGGAATTCACATGCTTTGTTAGTTGTATGGCAGCACAGCTTAGTGAACCAAGCCCATTGTGAGCTGTGAATATGAAATACACACTCAATTCATATTCATTTCACAGGTATATAGCCAATATATTTAATTAAGCTATATGACCAATGCAACTTATTATCACCAGTTGCCTGACATCCTGCTGATCTTTCCATATAAGGGCCAAATTTTAGTTAATGGGCGATTTTAACATGGGGCACCCAAACTTACGGTGCCTACAGAGCCCAAATTTCCTGTTTTGCTGAAATCAATAGCTTTAATTCATGCTTAGATGGAACCCTAACTGATAGGGATATGTTGGCTGCCACATTAATCTCCTTTTAAACGAAACGAGTTGTCTGGTAGCCCTGCTGATCTCTTTGGCTGCAGTAGTGTCTGATTTACACACCCGAAACAAGTATGCAGCCAATCTAGTCAGACTTCAGTCAGAGCACCCGATATGCATGCTTGTTAAAGGACATCCGAGGTGAAAATAAACTGACGAGAAAAACAATTGTATCTATCCTCCTTCTCCTAAAAAATTTACTTTTTTTTAGATATCTCACAGTTATTTATATATAAATCTAGTTTTTACTGTTTCATTGTCTCTGCTCAATGACACCTTTATTGAAGTATGCCAGAGCTCAAATCTATTAATTATTAATAATTGACCTTTTTATCTCTATCCTGTTCTCAGCAGCCATTTACTGACAGGAAAGTGTTTTGTAGCTGTAACTACTTATCAGTAAGGGTTATGCTATTGTCTGACCCAGTCCGACCCGGACAGAAACTGTCACTCGCATACCTGATGTTTAACTCTTTCAGGCGGAGAAAAAAAAGGAACACAGCCTAGTTAATTGTGTGCTTGGCACTGTACATACACATGTCTATCTCATCATGTCACATCTCGCATCGATTGTCCTTTAAGGGTCTTTAGCTAAAAGTATAAGAGCTCTTTGATATGGGTAACTGAAGATAAGTAGATGGCATAAAATCAGGACATCAAATAAGGGAACTCGGGGAGCTGAAAACAGAAGAAGGATCAGACTGAGTTGAAGATTCACCAGCACATGCTGGGAAATCTTGAGGTTAAAATCAGTTTCCCAAAAACATGTATGAGAAAAAGGTGGGGAGGGTGAAAAAAACACACACAGCAGATTGGAAAAAAAGTAAGACCAAAAGCAGCTATAACTGGAATGGAAGCTATTTAGAAGACAAGTGCCACTGCATCGAACACCTCAATATCAATAAACATTGATTGAGTCCAAACACTAACCTGAATCCAGTGACAGTGACAATGCTGTTTTTATTTGTACTTACAGTATTGTTTCAGGGTACATGTTTAGGAGTAAAATTCCCTTCTTTTTGTTCTCAAAAAAACTGTGCTTGCACACGAAAGACTTACGGTGATGGGCGAGTGATTGAGCCCATCTCGCAGACAGGCCATGTATGCACAGTTACACACGACTCCCAGCAAAGTGGCGCACTACTGGAGCCGCCAGCGGGAGAACGAGGAGGACCAGAGGACGCCGAAAGGACCTCACAGGATACGGGGGGCTAGAGGAAGCCTCAGGAAAGTTCTAATACCATTTTTATCCTGTGTTCTGGATAACCAAAGAATGAACTTCATTCCAATCAGTAGCTGACACCCCATTTACCACGAGATATCTCTACCTTTTCTGAAACAGACCATGGGGGGGGGGGGGGGTCTATAATTCTGATATTGTGGTGAAACCCCTCCCACAGTGTGATGTCATGACCATGGTCCTGCTGTCTGTGAACCCCGTTGCCTTGTGGGAAATAATGGCTTTTTCCAACAGCCAAGCTAGCACAATCTCAGGCTAACTATCCTGAGGAAACCTACCTGCCTAACCTATACAGTGAGAACCTACCTGGCTAACGGATACTGGGGGAACCTACCTGGCTAATGTATACTGGGGGAACCTACCTGCCTATCCTATACTGTGGGAACCTACTTAGTTAACCTATAGTGGGAGAACCTCCCTGGCTAACCAATAGTGGGGGATCCTACCTTGCTAACCTATACTGGGGAAACCTACCTGGCTAACCTATACTGGGGGAACCTACCTGGCTAACCGATACTGGGGGAACCTACTTGGCTAACGTATACTGGGGGAACCTACCTGCCTATCCTATACTGTGGGAACCTACTTGGTTAACCTGTAGTGGGGGAACCTCCCTGGCTAACCAATAGTGGGGGAACCTACCTTGCTAACCTATACTGGGGGAATCTACCTGGCTAACCTATAATGGGGAAACCTACCCGACTAACCTATACTGGGGGCACTTTCCTAGCTAACCTATACTGGGGGCACCGACCTGGCTAACCTATAATGGCAGCAACTATACCTGGCTAACTATACTGGTGGCAACTGTACCTGGCTATCCTATACTGGAGGCACCTACCTGGCTAACCTATACTGGGGGTGACTATTTCTGGCTACCTATACTGGGGGCAACTTGCCTGGCTGACCTATACTGGGGGCGCCTATGCCCAGCTGACCTACCTACCTACAATATATTGAGGGTGTTTTGGGGTTTTTTTTTGGTTGCACCACAGCAATAACGTGCGGTGCAAATTGTCGGGTCCTGTGCTATCATTACATTTGCACAGAGGCTTTTTGAGTTTGTGAACTATCCATTCCCAATCATTGTGTACATTAATCTGTAAAACATACACAGCTCTATTTAACATCCCAGCAAGTGCTGTTGTGACTTGGATCTATTACTTCTGAATATGTCATGAGATTGACAAGCACTTGTCATTTAAAGACCACATGGAACCATTTAGTTTTCAATTTAGACATAACAACACATTATGCAAATGAACTTGCCAAGGAAAGCTAGAGGCTGGGAAGATATGAAGTGTCAAAAGCACGTAACTAATAAATGAACATTTTATACTTATTATCTTAAACTGTAAGACAAAAAGCACCATGTCCATAGACTAAGGGCCCTTTTCCACTTGCAATCGCTAGCGTTCACGCTGAACGCTAGCGATTGCTGAATCGCAATTACCAGCGATTTCCCGACGTTCGCCGCCGCGATTTTGCTATGCTATGCACTGCATAGCAAAATCGCGGCAATTATCGCTCCGCCGCGCGTTCGCGTCCCCGACAAAAGCGAATCGCGGTAGTGGAAATGACCTACCGCGATTCCTATGTTAAAAAGCAAACCGTAGCGATTGTAAAATCGCTAGCGGTTTGCGGTTTTGCGATTCAGCCAGCGCAAACGCGCTGGTGGAAAAGGGCCCTTACTCAATGTGTCTCCTGCATGAGCTGATTCAGTGCTCGCTCCCAGAAACTGTATTCATTTACTCCTTTAAAGAATATATCCAAATTGTGTTTAAATGAAAATCTACTTTTCCCCCCAAGAATTTTAAAAGATAATTTTCTTTTAACAGATGCGGATTATCATAATCTGCTCATTTTTGCTTATATGCTTTTATAAACTCATTTGAAATAGTTTTTTAGAAATCCTCATTGTAATTAATGCAACAAATTGTATTATCTATTCATGAGATGCAAGCAAATTGGGGGAGAAAAGCAAATAAAAAAAATGAACCGGCAAAATACCATTAAAATTCCACACTTCGTTAATGTAAATACTTTATCTTAATAAGAGGTCTTCTGTAATTTCTTCTTCATGAATGCGCAGAAAAGAACAAGGCTGAGAGCTTTAGAATTTAATGACTGCATTTTACAATATTCATGTCTATCAATACTGGTAACAAAACAAAATGATCACACAAATGTAATATGACGTTTGTATATAAAGAGAAGTTTTGGTGGTAGAAGTATTGGAGCTACAATCAACATTGGATGTGAGGGTTGGTTGTCAGTTAGGATGGTTAGGGGATAGGATACTTGGTTGTTAGTAATATTTGTTATGGTAGTCATTGGGAGAACCTAAGGTCAGATGTGAAGCATAGCAGATCACCTGCCTTCCTTTTGTCCCCAACACCAAATTTCCTCCCAGTGGCTAAGGAGCTATGGAGCCCCGGTGCAAGTTTTCCATGGGGCCTCCCAAGCACTCTATACATAAAAATTGATATGGCGCACCAAAAGCTGCAAAGGACAACAACAGTGTCAGAGGTGCAAGTAAGGGATAAGACATTTTTGTTAATGATTACTACTATTTAAAGCATCCATAGAAGTGATTATTACCAACACAGGGCCAATAGAGAGCTAATATTGTGCTTGAGAGAGGGCCCCTTGGAGCCCCTCTGACCCAAGGGCCCCGATGCGGTCGCTAAGTCTGCAACCCCTATTTCTATGCCACTGTTTCCTCCACAGTCTTCAAACTATGTGTCATGCCTCTGCTCAGTCTAGAGATGACTTAATGTATTGTCCTAGCACTCAGTTACTCACAGGCCTTAAAGTGAACCCAAGGTAATAATAAACTGATGAGATAAACAATTGTATTAACCCTCCTACTCCTAAAAATGACTTTTTTATAGATATCCCATGGTTTTATTTTATATTTAAACATTTACAAAGTAGATTACCGTAAATGTTTTGTTGTCTCTGCTCAGCGGCAGCCTATTAAGTGTCTCTTAATGAAAATACATGAACTATTGACCTTTTACTATCTCCCTCTCACAGAAGTTGTGTTCTGCCAGGAAAACTTTTATGGCTGTAATTTCCTTAACAGTGATGTTTACTTTATTCCCGACAAGGTACAGAAAAGGCAGAAGCTGTCACTTCCATGCCTAAAAATTAACTCTTTCAGGCAGCAAAATAAAACAAGACAGCGTGGTTATTAATATGTTTTGTACAGTACATAAGCATGATTAACTCATCATGTCACATGTTGCCTCGGGTAGACTTCAAATGCACAAGATAGGTACTGAGGCCAAAAAGGCTGACGTACCACCAGAACCCAGCAAGGCAGAGCATGGGCAGAAGAGCAGTCGGGTAGTCTGAGTCAGCGGTAATATGAGGAAATAGCACTTTACCAAACATTAAGCAGTAGACGGTCCAAGGGCATACATGGGAGATCAGAAGTCCCTGGTATCCAGGGGCTGGACAAGAGCAAGTCACGGTACAATGTATATGAGCAGGCATCAGTCCAGGGAGCAGTTAATACAATGTCAAAGGTTGGTCATTCACAAAGGCAATCTGAAATGATCCCATCCAGCAGAATAGCACACAGGTAATTATTGCTATCAAGGCCAATTGGCCACTTACTGATCAGTAAATACTGCACTGGCTTGAAGAGGAAGTTGGCTATTTAGGAACCGAGATGGTTCGTAACATGTAGTGTTGCTCCACTATCAATACATGCTTTAATCAGCAAGCCCTTTGTGTGCCGCCTCTTCACTGTTCTTGTACCTGTTGCTCAAGGGGGTGACCTGAGCGAGGTGTAGCACCGGCAACGCAGGGAACGGGTTCCTTGCTGGGTTCCTGGACTGTGACCTATCTCTTTGGAAGTTGGCTATTCAGCCCTGCTCCCGGAAGATGTTTCGCTGGAGTGCTGGCTAGGTGAATCAGGATGGGTGTTTCCGGTCCATCGTAGAGGGTAGGAGGAGGTTAACAATATAAATCAGGGTTAATCATCAGCAAGGTGTGAATGTTAAAGGGAAAGTTAAGGTTAGTCATCAGGAAGGGGATTTAATAATGAACGATCTGTTAGGATTAGCTAAATGGAGCAGTGGGGATGGGGGCGGGAGGAATGATGAAAACATTGCAAAAATTGGGTCACATAGCTGAGGTTCCAGGCTTGAATACCTCTACATGTGTGCTCCATTTACCCCCAATATATGTGCCCCAATGCATTTGTAGCACAACATGGTCAAAGGTTTGCGTAGACACTAATACGAGTCAGGTACTCCTATAGCTGCGCAGGGAGAAAACCACTAAAATGCTGTAATTCAGGTTCTGGCAATAGCAGCACCCCAAATGATGCCACTAAAGGAGTAGGCTAAGTAATCACTTGAGGAATATATTTGTTATATTCCCCTAGATTACCTTGTGCAGAGAGAGCTGTCTCTTGGCTTTTCCCTGTGCCCAAAATGCAGCCACCAGGAACATACTGTACATACTCCCATGTTATGTAGAATCCATAACCAAATGACACTGCATTATGGCAGTTACTTTTTTTTAAAGTGGTTTCATACATAACTTTTTTTTTTTTTTTTTTTTTTTTTTAGAAGAGCTCAATCTTGCTGGATTTTTCTGTAGCTTTGAATGTAAAAGAATATTGTTATTATTATTATGTAGAAATTAAATTGTAATTAAATGATGTTTTTTAAAGCGTTATAAACTCGTCTTGAGTATAAACCGCAGTTACTTTGTGTAAGATCCAGCATTTCACCTTTACAAGCTGGAAGTACGGCAGAACGTTGTATCCTTAACATTTTCACTAATGTAATTTTAAATGCTTAATAAGCCCAAAGATGTTTGCGTATATATTGTTTAAAAGATTACGCTAAGCACTTGTGACAGGTCTAGGAATGTGCTGCCAAGGAACATGCAATTTAATTAAAATACTGAGCACAGTTTTATAAAAGTAATAAGAGCAGGAAATTCTAAATATATAATGACACGTCATATATTATACTTGTTGCTTTGTTTTCGACTGCATTCAACTTTAAAGTGTACCAGAGACGTAAAAAAAGAAAGGTTTGATACTTACCCGGGCTTCCTCCAGCCCCATAAGCACTGCAGAGTCCCTCGTCGTCCTCCCGCGTGCCTCCGTGCAGCCGCAATCAGCCCCGCAGCAGTCAGGGTCTTCTGCGCATACACGGACCCCGGTGTATGCGCAGAAGACCTCAACTGATGTGACTTAGCCAGTTACTGGGGCTGATTACGGCTGAATGGAGGCACGTGGAGGATGGTGAGATACTCAGACTTGCTTATGGGGCAGGAGGAAGCCCCAGGCAAGTATCAAATCTTTCTTTTTTTACATCTCTGGTTTTCTTTAAAGCGGGATTGTCACCATAATAATCAAATTTCAACAGCAACTGGTCTGAGTGTATTAAGTGATAAAGATACTAATCCTGCATTCAAAACTTTCAAAACTTTCTCTCCTGTTATGGTTTGGAGTTATCACATACTTTAGGTGCACTGGCCCTTTAATAGTCAGTGCCAAACAGTTGCATGCTGGGGATTGTTTTTATCTATAATATATTCCTCCTCTTCCCTTTATTTCCCTGCCTAGATGCCTATCTGAAACACGATCCTCTGCTCACTTGTGTTTACAAGCAAGGCTGAGGTGACTCAGCGATTGGAGGAGAAAAGAAAAAAAAGTAAAGGACAGAAATGACATCAGTATTTAGCCTCAAACTGTGGGCAAAAGACATGGTTCCCACCAGGAACAGAATTCTCTCAATTTACTATATAAAATTCACTGAAACCAAACCAAGGACACTACAATACATGTGTTATGTACGTAGATCAAGTATTTATCTACTTATATACGTGGTTCTTTTCCCTGGCATAGTATGGCTAATCCTACTGCTTTTAAGTGTATTTCCATTCAAACAAATTAGAATGTACAGATTGCAATATGGCCAGGCTGAAATCCAGTAGCACATGCAAATTGAATTTCCATGTAGACAGCACCTAGGTACACAAGCCTGGGAATGTGCCAATGCCAGGCCTCATTCGGATTGCTCTAACAGTCCAGGTGCAACCAAAAGTAAAAAAGAGGCGACATGCCACTGGCTGTAAAAGATGCTTGTATTACGGAACAGAAACACTACATGTTACGGACACACAGGTCATTCATCAGGTGCATAAACCTGTGTGTCCGTAACATGTAGTGCTTCTGTTCCGCAATACAAGCGTCTTTTGCATCCACTGGTGTGTCGCCTCTTTCTTACTTTTGGTAAAATCCAGTAGCCTCTTATTACCTGAAATTGTTTTAATTCAGGCTTGCAATTTTTATTTTTTATTTTTTAAAGTTGCTTCCGACATCCTCTGTGAAATTACACCAAACTGCAGCTTCCATAGCAGGTGGAAGAGCAGGTAAGATAATACTTTTTACCACTCTAGATTTACCTTGAATTGAGTGCTAGGCTTTAGCTGGCTTTACTGCCCTTTTGCCCAAAATAGGTGGAGTGATAGAGCAGCCCAGCTGAGGGAAGTAACTATGACATTCCAAGCTGATTTAAAATAATTTTAGAATGCTGATCTCTATTCCATCAACAAAAAACCAAATGTACAAAGCAACCTTGGACAATGCTGAGAGGTTCAATGGTACCTACTACCTCCCAGAAATCAGGGACAGGTGTGTATTTCATGCATATACAGTAGGGTACAGTTGAATAATAATGAAAATAGAAGTTGTTCAATATATATCAGTCCTCCATAAGGTGTGGGTAAACAGTCAAGTATTTTGTTCCCAATGATGATAATAAAAACTTTCTGCATTAAACATTATGATCCCTAAGATCATATACAAACACGGGTAAAAGAAACACCATATAAGCCGATGATTACTCTGCAGGGAGAGCTGCTCTTCACAGCATCTCTTACTCAGTGGCGTAGCTAAGGAGCTATGGGCCCCGGTGCAAGTTTTACATGGGTCTCCCCCAAGCACTCTATACATAACAATTGATATGGCGTACCAAAACCTGACAAGGACAACCACAGTGTCAGAGGTGCACGGAGGGGATGGAGAAGAGTGTATTAAGGATAACTACTATTCAAAGCCTCTACAGAAGTGATTATTACCATCACAGGACCAATGGAGAGCTAATACTGTGATAGAGGGTGGGCCCTTCGGGCCCCTCTGCGGTCACTACCTCTGCACCCCCTATTGCTACGCCACTGCTTTTACTTCCAGTGCATGCAAAAATTTGATTTGACCTTGTCTCTTCTGTTTAGGCTTAACTTTAGCTGTGCAATCTTCCAGCAATGGAGTGCACCCTCAGTAAATATCACACTGGTGATTTTTCTTCTTCCAGGCCTAGATGTTTTCATAGCTAGTCAGGGTTATCTCATTGGAGGCTTTCACCGTAATACGCTGGCACAGGTGGAGACTGCACATTTCCCCAGGAAATAACAAATACTTCAAGGGGTACCAAAATAGAAGGCAGTAGAAATGTCTTCTGGTCTAAGTTGTGCTGTATAGTAGTCATGTCTATTCTTTCTCATTACTGGTAAAATAAAAGTGATACACTATGCTCTGTGAATCAGGTTCTTACTTTAAGGTTCAACAGAGCAGTGTTCTTTGGAATTTCTGATTAGAGACAATTCAATTTACGAGTGTGTCCATGTTAAAGTGTACCTAAGACAAAAAAAAAAGTATTCATACCTACCTGGGGCTTCCTCCAGCCCCTTTCAGGCCGTTTGATCCTTCGCCATTCTCCAGGGCAGCCTTGATCCTCTGCTAAGTGTCCTGATAAATCCTTTAGTCGCCACCAGTTGGCCACCTAATGCTCATGCGCAGGCCAGATGCATGGGCATGCCAATTGCGCTCCAGTATCTATCAGCGTTCTGCAACAGGAGTGCAATGGGGGTGCGAACACGGCCAGGCCATGCATGTGCAGTACATAGTGACAGGCAGCAATTGGAAGATATACCTGAACGGCCAGCGGAGGATCAAGGCAGCTCGGGATGATGGCAAGGAAGCCTACGGCCTAAAGAAAATAGGTATGTATTAATTTCTTTTTTTTCATCTCAGTTCCTTTAACCAGATGCGGACCGACGGAGTACAAATCTACGTCCAGCAGTTGGTGCTGCCGCTCTGACTGGAAATAGATTGAACGTCGCAGTATACGAAGCATCCCGTCACGATCATGCACACCCGAGAGGGGAGATTAAAGGGACTCCGAGCAGTTCAGAAACTATGGAAAGATGCATATCATTTTAAAGCTCTCTTTCTCCTCTTTCCAATGATATATAAACCGACTTTTTTTGCTGAATGGAGCTGCTGACTTTGAGAAAAAGTCGCCCTGTGTAATACAATGTAACTATGGAAAGATGGATATCATTTTAAAGCTCTCTTTCTCCTCTTTCTGACAACCCCTAAATCGTCGCCCTACACTTTTTAGTTTTCTCTATTTTCGCAATCGAAATCGCGGCCATGGCAATTTCAATCACGCAAAATAGCGAATACTAAAAGGCGTAGGGCGACGGTTTATATATCATTGGAAACAGGAGAAAGAGAGCTTTAAAATGATATGCATCTTCTCATAGTTTCTGCACTGCTCGGAGTCCCTTTAAGCTGTCATATGACAGCTGACATCTCCCCTTAGTGATCAGGAGCCATCGCGGTCGGCTCCTGATCACGTGATCGCTACAATCGCCAGCAGATTGTAGTGATCACTGTTAGAGCTGCAGCGGTAGGGGGGGGGGAAGAAGAGGATTCACTCACCTTCCTGACATTCCCCCGGCAATTGTCGCTCCCCTCTGCTCTGGCCGGCATCCCTCGCTCTGATGTAAGTACCGGTTCCCAGCTTGATGACATCATCAAGCTGCGACCCAGAACTGAGTGGGGATGCTGGCCAGAGCGGAGGGGTCCACAGCTGTTCATCGCGTGAGCCTGGGAGGTGAGTAAAGGCTGCCTGCAATACGGAAGACACCTGGCCACACTGGGGACACCATGTTCATCTTAGCCCTACCAGGGATCCGGCTGCCTGACCCCCCAAACACACACCCCCCATGCAAAAATCGCCTGGTCCTTAAGGGGGGTTAGGCAGCCGGTCTTGAAAGGGTTAAGTAAAACCACATACAATTTTAGGTAAAACAAAAAAGATCTTTGGGATAATATGCAAGCGATCACAGTGACCGATCACAATGCAGACATTCTTGATGGGCTCCCTGCTGAATAATAATACACAGATGACCAGAGCTCTACCAGTCTAGGATGACTAAAGAACAACCAATAGGGGACTATCACTTGTATTGCTGCATAAGCAGCTGAAGCTTCATGACTGCTGACTAGGGAGGAGCTTATGAATTTGGAACACAGTTCCAGAACCTTTGCATTTTCAGGCAGGAGGGTTTAACTTAAAGTGGATCCGAGATGAACTTTTACTCATTGCAGAATTGTGTTCCTTTCCTATTGTTTATAGGGCATTCCTCGAGCCAAATACTTTTTTGTTTTTGTTTTAATACTCTAATTCCCTATAAACTAAACAAGCCCCGCCCACAGTTTTTCAGAGAGCCTTGGCAGTAGCAAGGGCTCATGGGAGCTCAGTCTGGGCAGGAGGAGGGGGGGGGATATTACTAGCCAGAGATTTCAGAGGAAGAGGGAGGAGGAGGGGGGATTAGGTTTATTTCAGTCTGAGTGCTGATGGTGCAGATAAGCCTGCCTATGTGTAATGTTTACAAACAACATGGCTGTTGTCATTGTATCACAGGAAGAAATAACCATATTCTATATTAAAGCTGTTTGCAGCTAGATTTGCTGTTTAAACTATGTAAACTTTACATAACATACATAAACAAGTCACTTGTTATAGTTAGTTTTTCATCTTGGATCCGCTTTAATCAAAATAAAAATCTAAGCACATGTACAGAAAGGTACTTCACACAGATTGAGATGCAAATTTGTTTGTTTATATATGAAAGCAAAATTTATGCAAAAAGGTTTACAACATTCTTGCATATGAGCCCAATCAAGGAGTTGCTCCACATTTAAAAAAATAATTACCAAAAACTTGACCACTATAATTTCAGACAAAAATCAAATTGTTGAATGTGAATTCATGCTTAGCATGCATCCCATTTAATCACTGGCAGGCACTCAAAGTACCTGATCAATTTATCTAGCAACCAATGGATGTCAATGTCTTACTATACAATGTTTTATATACTGTATGTGTTTATAATCAGAAATTGAGATTTTAGTCTGTCCTATATTAAATACTTCTTAAAGCACTTTGATAGTGCTCCTAGATTTACATTTTTAACATCAAACTGAAATCTGCTCACCTTGCTTATAAATAGAGTAGCCTGCTGATACGATCCATTGGATGGAAGTATGCCGCAACTGAATTTTAACTTTGCCCAGAAGCTCGACTGTTTTGATGAGTTCATGGTGTGCTCAGCTTGTGGTGATGGTGTTTTAAGATGAATAGCAAGATCTACAACTGGACTTTATTTTAGCACTCTGAAACAATTTTACATCTTTGTACTCTGTGGTGTCACAGAACTGAAGAAGCTCTTGTTCTTATATACTGTGTGTGTATGTATATATATATATATATATATATATATATATATATATATATATACAGTGTGTAAAACTGTTATTTATAATAGATGTACAGTTATCCATACATTTACAAATCTGATTTTGATTTGATATATATGTAAAAGTTTTAAAGGGAAGTGTAGTGCTTTAATACTTTTTTGTGGTTAAAGCTTGGGGCTGTTCATACTAGTTACACAGCTGGATTGTTTTCCAGAGTAGGTGTCAGCAGACCAACAAACATGTAAAATGGATCATACTTTCCTATGGGCATGTTCATCTTCTGTCCTGGTTTGCCCGTTGTGTTTTACTTCACAGTGTTTTAAGGCGTGTACACACACCGGACTTTTTCAAACTGTATATCTGTACTAGTCAGTTACACTATTGCTCTTTTTCAGGGCTGGAGCTTTCATAGAGGTAAAGGGGGCAACTGCCTCTGGGCCCCAGAATCTGTGGGGTCCCCGCAAGGTGTCCCCCCCACCAGCTATTTGTGTACTCTGTATAGGAAAATGAGATGAATAATGGGAACACCAAAAATGGAACATATGATGGACACCTAATGAAATTAGGTGGGAGGATTGGATCAGGCCTGGCAGCTGCCTCAGGGGCCCTGGGGGTGATTTGGTTGGAAGGGGGCATAAGGGGGCCCCAAATGACTTTTGCCCCAGGGCCCCACTGTAGCTAGAACCGGCCCTACTCTTATTGGATCTATTGTAGAGTAAATCGAGCCATAATGCATGGGGGAATAAAGCCCTGGAAAAATATTTTAAATGTGGCTTGGATTTAAGAGGTTTGAGATGGGAACTGAACATCAGTGATGGACAGAGAAATAGGGATGCAGCTTGAAAAGGACCAATTGAATTTTACCTCAGCAGGATTTGATTGGTTCATTTTTTCCAGCTGCATAAATTTGCATACTAAATTTGCATAATGCTACTTGAACTCAAAATTATTTGTATCTCATTGACCTTCCCTACAGAGGAATAAAAAATAGGACCGGGAACAGTTTGCAGACAGGAATAATGAGAAAGGGTGTAATATTAATAATAATAATAATAATAATAATAATGAGAGTGGATGAAATTTTGCAGAGGTATGATATTCAAAAATGTTTATAAAATTAAATAATTATGGTATATGAGCTTAATAAGAATGTTTAAAGTGACACTACAGCAAAACAAGTCTTATGAAATATTGAATTGTATGTGTAGTGCAGATAATTCATAGAACATAAGTAACAAAGAAACAGTCTCATATTTTTATTTTCAGTTATATAGCTTAATTTTCATAATATTGCATCATTCTCTGATATTTCCAGTGTACAATCTACACTCTG
Source organism: Hyperolius riggenbachi (assembly GCF_040937935.1). Lineage (NCBI taxonomy): Eukaryota > Metazoa > Chordata > Amphibia > Anura > Hyperoliidae > Hyperolius > Hyperolius riggenbachi. The sequence goes on from NC_090651.1 coordinate 105,319,244, forward strand.
TATTTTAAACTATTAACACAGCAGAGCTAATGACCCTTTGAACTTCCCTGCAGCAATGCCGTAAACAAACAAGAAACAGTGAGAGACAGGTTGAGATACTGTAAGTGCTTCAGAAAACAGCACTGTAGCTGACCAAGCTTAGTCAGAGAGCTCAGAGAAATTCTTTTGCATAGATAACAACTGAAGTTTCTTAAAGGAGTAATCACGGAAAAAACACCCCACTTCCCCCGGGTCTACTTACCCGGGGCTTCCTCCAGCCTGCTCTCACTGCCAGCTGATACAAATAAAATTGCAGAAGTCACAGTCCTGGCACCACTCACAAATGTTGCTGTTCAGATGGTTAAGGAGTATGAGTTATTTTTGTACTTACTGTATTTAGAGATGGCCTGACCAGTTCGTTGGTGAACAGTATTCTGCAAACTTCCATTTGGCGTGTTCGACCCACCCCCTATACATCATCATTGAGCTAAACTTTGACCCCTTACCTCTCAGTCAGCAGACACATGGCAGCCAATCAGCAAGCACCCCCTCCTGGACCCCCCATCCCCCTATCAAAAAGTAGTTACAGTGGCCATACTGGATTCATTATCTGCTGGCTGCTGACTGTTAGTGAGAGCAGGGACAGACTTGCTGCAGATAGGTAGGGAAAGCATTAGCTAGGCCTGTGTTCTTGTTCCCCACTTGCTGTGAAAGCACCCCAAACAGCCCTTTTGAGGGCTAGCACATCGGACTCCTGTTTTTTTTGTTGGTTTTTTTTTTGTGTGTGTGTGACACTCCACAGCCCATTGACACCCAGAGCTGTGTGCACACTACTGCTGTTGCTACATTATGCAGGAGAACAGAGGCACCAAAAGGATAAAAGGAAGCTAAATGAGCTTAAAAATCAAATTCTTGGTAAATAGAGGAGGTAGTGGTGGACTTACCTCCTCCAAGTAGACACACAACGACTGCAGTAAAGACTCTCTCACAGAGGTGCCTGGTTCTTCTACTGACCACATATGCTATTGCTCCATTGTTATTGCCTGATGAAGCGGGATCAAACCTGCGAAACGCGTTGCATATTTGGAGTTCATAAATAAAATATATTGACTGTCTTTACTACAGTCGTTGTGTGTCTACTTGGAGGAGGTAAGTCCACCACTACCTCCTCTATTTACCAAGAATTTGGTTTTTAAGCTCATTTAGCTTCCTTTTATCCTTTTGGCGCCTCTGTTCTCCTGCATAATATTGAGTCCACCCTGGGTGGAGGGTTGAACCCCCTTTTTCTCATCTACAGAGAGCGACTTCTTATTCCTGAGTGGGGCCAGGAAAATCTACCCACCTGCCTTTACAGTGGTTGCCAAATGGTAACCCTGGTTTGTGAGCATTAATATTTACTCTATCTAGTAACCATTTACCAGTACATATTACACTATTGGGGCTCTTGGTGTTCCTTGTTTTTATCTTGTTGCTACATTAAGTTGCTCGTACAGAACCATTCCAGTGCATTATTATTTCACTGTATTCTGATAGTACTATTGCATTTCTCTGTGTGTGACACTCCACAGCCCACTGACACCCAGAACTATGCATAAAGTGATTTCTGCCCTTAGGGGGTTAAAACCCGACTTTGTGTCAACTCCGTAATTTTTAGTGGGACTTTTACCAGAGATCCCCCACTGGCATGCCACAGTCCAGGTGTTAGACCCCTTGAAACTAGATGTGGCCCGAACTGTTCGACGGCGAACGGTTCACGGCAAATTTTCGGTGGTTCGCATTCGCGGTGAACCGCAAACTTTTCTGGAAGTTCGGTTCGCCTCCATAGTGCATCATTAGGGTCAACTTTGACCCTCTACATCACAGTCAACAGGCCCATTGTAGCCAATCAGGCTACACTCCCTCCTGGAGCCCCCCCCCCCCCTCCCCTTTTAAAGGCAAACAGGCCTTGGACTCACTCGTGTGCCTGCAGTAATTAGAGAAGGGAGAACTGCTGTGAAGAGACCTATAGGGAAAGCTTAGTTAGGCTCTTGTATGCTCCTTAGCTTGCTCCTTGCTGATTCTTATTGCTAAAAAAGCACCCCTCAACAGCTCTTTTGAGAGCTAATCTTGTTCTTGTGATCTTTTTTTTTTTGTGTGTGTGTCCCACAGACACTTGTGTTGCATAGACAACCTTGGTAATTCCTACTGTGTGTGCCACTGCCAGGCCCAGCACATTCAGTGACTACCTGTGTGTGTGACAGGTGCACATTGTAATACCCATCACTGCATATACCTACCTGTTGTTCACAGTGCACCCACCTACCTACGTGAACACATGCAGTGTCACTGTGCTTGTCCGGTACCTTTCTGTGTGTGACAGGCGCACATTATAATACCCATCACTGCATATACCTACCTGTTCTTCACTTCAGTGCACCCACCTACCTACGTGAGCGCACGCAGTGTGATATACCACTCCGTGAATACCTGTTAACTGCACCTGTGTGACTGCACATTGTATTAGTCAAGTCAGTGCATACCTTTCACTTCATCCCTCCTTAATATGGACAAAACAAAAGGCAGAGGCAGGCCCCCTGGCAAGTCTGTTCGAGGTCGCGCTGTCGTGATTTTGTGCGGTCCTCGACCAACGTACAGTGTTCAGAAGAAGGCACGTGCCACCAACCCCCAATATTGTCAGGATGTAGTTGACTATTTAACACAGAACACCTCATCTTTCTCAGCTTCCGCATGGAAGTGTGGCATATCTTCCTCCTCCTGCTCTGATTCTGGCACCCCGCTTAACACTCAGTCGGCCGCCACCACCAAAGTGCCATCACCCCAGGGCTCAGCGGTTTGGAAATGTTTTTGTGTGTCTACCTCAGATGAGAGCAAAGCCATCTGTACTCTCTGCTACCGAAAATTGAGCCGTGGAAAGACCAAGACCCGCATAGGGACAACTACCTTACTAAGGCACATGATTACAAAGCACAAACTGCAATGGGATGACCACCTGAGGAAAAGCAGCACACAAAAGCAAAGCCACACACCGCAGTGGAAGATACCAGGCTGCATTTTTTTCTCAAAAAAGGTGATACCTAAACTGTACCGTGATGTTGAAAGGCAAGTGGTGACATCTCTGGCACACAGCGTCGGGTCAAGGGTCCATCTGAACATGGATGCCTGGTCTGCAAAGCACGCTCAGGCCTGCCCGAAGACTAAGTCAGTCCCCACACACAGCATCTCTGCCTGCACGCCGTGTGACTGCCTGCCCGCAGGCCGTTTGACTGCCTTCTCTGCCACCACCAACAGGGTCCAGGACTCCATGGGGAATCCTGAATTTTTAAGGCCGTTGCTAGCAGCAGCCGCTATAATAATTTTTCTGGTGCGTGTACATGCCTGCCTAATTTTTCTGTCTGCACTGCAGCTGCAACAACAAAACAAAAGGCATGTACATGTGCCAATTCCCCTTCGTGATCATTACCTTGCCCGTGGTGAAGTGGCTTGCGTATCACAATTAAGCAATGGGGGGGGGGGGGCACACCCAAGATAATAAGGTCGTTGCTTCATTGTGGACAGACCAAATTTGATCAGCTGGACAGTCACTGTTGTTCTATCATTGAGCTACCACAGCCCGGCGACCATATGGGCTTGAAAACCGCCACGGCCTGCACTTTCGCCACACAAGTCCAGCATGACCGCCACCACACAAACAGCTGTTTGCGGTGCGTTACACAGTGAGTTTGGTGTGTCAGTGTGAAGCAGTACTCTAATTACACTCCCTGATTGATGTATATACATGCAAGATGTTTTAAAGCACTTTAGGCCTGCAATTTAGCATTCAATGTGATTTCTGCCCTTAAAACGCTGCTTTGCGTCAAATCCAGATTTTTCCCCAGGACTTTTGGCGTCTATCCCACTCATCCATGCAAAAACTCAGATGTTAGACCCCTTGAAACATCTTTTCCATCACTTTTGTGGCCAGCATAAGTGTTTCTAGTTTTCAAAGTTCGCCTCCCAATTGAAGTCTGTTGCGTTCGCGAAAGTTCACGCGAACCAAATTTTTGCGGAAGTTTGCGAACCTAAAATCGGAGGTTCGGGCCATCTCAACTTGAAACAACTTTTTCATCACTTTTGTGGCCAGAAACAGGTTTTAAAATTCACCTGCCCATTGAAGTCTTTGGCGGTTCGCCTGTTCACGAACATTTTTCGGAAGTTCACGAAAATTTAATGTTCGCGACATCTCTAACTATATTCACTTACAAGACTAAATGAAGTTAATTTATGTGGTTTTTTTTAGATGATATGTACCGTAATATAAAGCTGCCCTTTAACTATCTCCTGAACAATTGACCGTACGATTGATCGGATGTTGATCAACACTGAACAATCATTCTATCGATTGCTCCAGCAATCCAAATTTAGACAGATTCTTTTATTCTGATTGGATATCATTTTCCCCTCCAATGGTGGGCCCAAAGAATAATTTCTGATCAAACGCAACGGATCAGACGGTTGATTGTTCCGGATATTGGACTCTATAATGAGCACCTTTATGCCAGATGTAATGGATTATTCAAGTTTCTCCAAATGGAATACAGAGAGGAGTTAGCTAAACTGAAACAACAACAAGTAAAAAACGTTGAATAATCATTGCTTACAAGAGTAGAAAGATTAAGTATTGAAATGTGATATATATAAAGTATGTGATGTGGTACAAAGCAGGTACAGAGAATAAAAAATGAAAGAGTAAACCACCAGATTGCTTAGGACAATATAAAATTGGTACTTCAAACCTTTCTGTGTTTCACTGAAATAAAGTCTGTGAACACTTCAGAAATCTCTGGAAAGAAGAATACTAAAACTGTCCTTAAAAAGCAAGATAAAGGACAAATAATTCCATCTCAAACAAAAATCACCTCTGCATCTACCATAGGAGCAAACGATGAACACAAAAATAATAAATCATCTGTAGCTCAGGAATTCTGCAGTGACATAAGATATTGGTAAAACAATATGCTATATCAAAATTTAAATTTTGACAGAATTACAATTCAGTTAATCCTCCGGCAACAGAGATTAAATCTGGGCTGGAATTGAGCAATGCTGAGCAAACAGAAGAGAAAGTCAAACCTTCAGGAAAGAAAGCTCTAAAAAGAAAACAGTAACTCTGGAGTTGAAACTATTCAGGAGAAATAAAAGTTGAAAAACACAGACTGAAGTAGAAAAAGACAGAGTTAATGCAGACCTGAATTCAGAACTTCTTATTTGCTCTAAAAGATATGCAACAGCATAATAATTTTTATATAAAAAATGTCTTTGATACAGCTGATACAAATCCTGCAATAAATCTGCAGTGTGTCTACTTCCTGTTTTCATGGAAGCAGGCATGTTGTTAACATCCTGTGTTTACCAGTTACCAGTGGTGATACCGTATTTTTCGGACCATAAGACGCACTTTTTCTTCCCCAAAAGTGGGGGAAAAAGTGCATGCGTCTTATGGTCTGAATAGTAATTTTTTGGAAGTACCAGACGTCCCTCTCCCGACCCGCACACACGCCAGCAGCCCCCCCGCCAAGCCTCCTGTTTCCCCGGCAAGTGTATAGTTATAAACAAACCTTTTCCCACATGGCCGCTTCCCCCCCCCCCCCCCCCCCCCGCTAAGCCTGTATCCTGGCAAGTGTAGGATCAGCAAAGAGTTTCCACGCAGCAGCTTGATGTCTGTTAAGCCACCACTGTCCCTCCGGGCAATTGCAGAGTTAAGCGCAACAGCGGAAGCCATACCTGATCCAGCCGGCGCGACCTACCTCCTGTGTGTTGTCATGGCGACAGCCTCCCACGATCCTCCTCGTGTGTCTTCTCATGGCGACAGCCTCCCGCGATCCTCCTCATGTGTCTTCTCATGCCGCCAGCCTCCCGCGATCCTCCTCGTGTGTCCTCTCATGCCGACAGCCTCGCTGGCACCCTCTAACAGCGTGACCCCTGGTGACGCGACGCAGCAGCCTCTGTACCCTGGCACGGTAAAACGCCACCTCCTGACGAATCGCCGCACATACCCGCCACTCTCGCTGGTCATGACGCTGCCCCATCGCCGCAGGCTCCTCTCTCTGCCGTCTCTATGACGGCAGAGTGCTGACAGTGGGTCAGGAGCCCCTTTCATTGGCTCCTGACGCTGTCTATCAATGGGACCCAATGTGATTGGCTCTCCGTGATCACACGCTCAGGAGCCAATGAAAGCGGCTCCTGACCTGCTTACAGAGCTCTGCCATTATAGACGGCAGAGCAAGTGAATTGTGGCATGTTCAGAGTGGCGAGATCGGCGGTAATGGCGAGGACGCGTCATTAATCAGGATGTTGTATCTACATCTATTCAGATATCTCGCTGCGGGAGGTTTAAGAAGTCATCGGGAGCCCCAGTGCTCTGTCCTGAAGATGGTCAGCTCACACATGTGCACTGCGAAGCCGCCTGTCTTCTGGAGCACCCAGGCTCCCAAAGACTTCTGAAGCCTCCGGTGGCGGAAAAGTGCATTCTCTGACCCATCAGTTGGAGAATTGCTAATGGGGGTGAAGGAGCTGAAACGCGGGGACCAGGAGAGGAACGGGAAGGCTCTATAGGACCAAAAGCCTTCCCTCTCTTTAGGTATCTGTTTTTTTTTATTATTCTGTTTTTTATTATTATTATTGTTATTATTTTTTTGTTTTTACTTTAATTTGATGCTGACAGTAGTGGGGTATAGCACTGTCAGGGTTCAGTGTAAGGCCAAGTCTTCACGGTACAATATCAAGTAGAAAAGTTAAATAAACATTAAGATATATGTTGCTCAATCAATCATTCCTGATAGTTTCAGATAACAGCTTAGGAATTTTTTTTTTGTAGAAATACACAATTCTATCCCAGGGAGAGGAGAGGAAAGAGAAAAAGTAGGAGGACACCACTAGGAGGGTAAGCCAAGGATTTTCTGGATGGGCTGGTTGCAAGAGAAGAAATCATTGACATTGGGGACACTTACACATGTGGTAGATCTTCACACAAAACAATCACAAATGATAAGGTTTTTCAGTTTCCTCTGACTCAACTGGGGTACGTGCGGGCTTAAGAGTTCAAGTGGGTTTTTTTTTCTGGTTAAAATTGATTGATAGATGTATTTTTTTTCAACCAAACTATGGGGTTGATTAAATGTCCGCCTTCTAGGCACAACTATCTCCAATGACCTGAGATGGAAGAACTACTGTACACTGTCTCCACACAGTAGAAAGCCCAACAGTGGCTATTCTTCCTCCAACTGAAGAAGTTCAGCATGCCTCAAAAGCTTCTGACAAGCTTCTACTCCGCTTCAACTTAATCAGGCCTCTGCTCTTCCATCCTGGTCTGGTATGCCGGCTCCTCCGCCAGCGACAGGCTCAAACATCAAAGGGTCATCAGATCAGCGGAGAGGATTATCGGGAAACCTCTTCCCACTCTGGATCTCCTCTACCACTCCAGGCTGCAGAGCACTGAGGATCGCAACGATCCTTCACACCAGGTCACTGCTTCTTCAGCCGGTTTCCTCTGGGCCGGAGGTATCGGTCTATCCCCACCAGTACTTCAAGACACAGGAACAGCTTCTTCCCCTCAGCTGTCAACTTTCTGAACTCTTTCAGTCCCCCTCCCCCTGTGATCCTGCCCCTACTTTAAGGCGTTAATGTCATGCTTGCACTGATGCACTTTGTACACAGATGCTCCCAAGTTCTTGTTTTAAATTGTGTGTTTTCTTGTAAGCTATGCCACCTTATGTATCTCTGCATGTGATATGATGTTCTGTCCCTTCTGTAGTGTTGGGCGAACAGTGTTCGCCACTGTTCGGGTTCTGCAGAACATCACCCTGTTCGGGTGATGTTCGAGTTCGGCCGAACACCTGACGGTGCTCGGCCAAACCGTTCGGCCATATGGCCGAACTAAGAGCGCATGGCCGAACGTTCCCCGAACGTTCGGCTAGCGCTGTGATTGGCCGAACGGGTCACGTGGTTCGGACCCGAACGCGCTCTGATTGGCCGAACTGTCACGTGGTTCGGGTAAATAAATACCCGAACCACGTCATATCTCCGCCATTTGTCTGTGGGTTTAGCTTTGGGTAGGCAGGCAGGGTAGTTCGCGCTCCAGCCACGCTAGCCAGGGTCCCCCCTGTCATTGTGTCACTGCTGGGAACAGTAGTACACCGCTTGCTCAGCCACACTATATAGCATTCTGTTTACTGCCACTCTGTGTACCTCGCTCAGCCACACTATATAGCATTCTGTTTACTGCCACTCTGTGTCTGCTGGGAATAGTAGTACACCGCTTGCTCAGCCACACTATATAGCATTCTGTTTACTGCCACTCTGTGTACCTCGCTCAGCCACACTATATAGCATTCTGTTTACTGCCACTCTGTGTCTGCTGGGAATAGTGGTACACCGCTCGCTCAGCCACACTATATAGCATTCTGTTCACTGTTCTGTGTCTGCTGGGAATAGTGGTACACCGCTCGCTCAGCCACACTATATAGCATTCTGTTTACTGTTCTGTGTCTGCTGGGAATAGTGGTACACCGCTCGCTCATCCACACTATATAGCATTCTGTTCACTGTTCTGTGTCTGCTGGGAATAGTGGTACACCGCTCGCTCAGCCACACTATATAGCATTCTGTTCACTGTTCTGTGTCTGCTGGGAATAGTGGTACACCGCTCGCTCAGCCACACTATATAGCATTCTGTTCACTGTTCTGTGTCTGCTGGGAATAGTGGTACACCGCTCGCTCAGCCACACTATATAGCATTCTGTTTACTGTTCTGTGTCTGCTGGGAATAGTGGTACACCGCTCGCTCAGCCACACTATATAGCATTCTGTTTACTGTTCTGTGTCTGCTGGGAATAGTGGTACACCGCTCGCTCAGCCACACTATATAGCATTCTGTTTACTGTTCTGTGTCTGCTGGGAACAGTAGTACACCGCTCGCTCAGCCAGAGTATATAGCATTGTGTTTACTGCCACTCTGTGTACACCGCTCAGCCAGACTATATACCATTGTTTACTGACACTCTGTGTACACCGCTCAGCCAGACTATATACCATTGTTTACTGACACTCTGTGTACACCGCTCAGCCAGACTATATACCATTGTTTACTGCCACTCTGATTCTGCTGGGAACAGTAGTACACCGCTCGCTCAGCCAGACTATATACCATTGTTTACTGACACTCTGTGTACACCGCTCAGCCAGACTATATACCATTGTTTACTGCCACTCTGATTCTGCTGGGAACAGTAGTACACCGCTCGCTCAGCCAGACTATATACCATTGTTTACTGACACTATATAGCAGACTATATAGCATTGTGTGTACACCGCTCAGCCAGACTATATACCATTGTTTACTGACACTCTGTGTACACCGCTCAGCCAGACTATATACCATTGTTTACTGCCACTCTGATTCTGCTGGGAACAGTAGTACACCGCTCGCTCAGCCAGACTATATAGCATTGTGTTTACTGCCACTCTGTGTACACCGCTCAGCCACACTATATAGCATTCTGTTTACTGTTCTGTGTCTGCTGGGAACAGTAGTACACCGCTCGCTCAGCCAGAGTATATAGCATTGTGTTTACTGCCACTCTGTGTACACCGCTCAGCCAGACTATATACCATTGTTTACTGACACTCTGTGTACACCGCTCAGCCAGACTATATACCATTGTTTACTGACACTCTGTGTACACCGCTCAGCCAGACTATATACCATTGTTTACTGCCACTCTGATTCTGCTGGGAACAGTAGTACACCGCTCGCTCAGCCAGACTATATACCATTGTTTACTGACACTCTGTGTACACCGCTCAGCCAGACTATATACCATTGTTTACTGCCACTCTGATTCTGCTGGGAACAGTAGTACACCGCTCGCTCAGCCAGACTATATACCATTGTTTACTGACACTATATAGCAGACTATATAGCATTGTGTGTACACCGCTCAGCCAGACTATATACCATTGTTTACTGACACTCTGTGTACACCGCTCAGCCAGACTATATACCATTGTTTACTGCCACTCTGATTCTGCTGGGAACAGTAGTACACCGCTCGCTCAGCCAGACTATATACCATTGTTTACTGACACTCTGTGTACACCGCTCAGCCAGACTATATACCATTGTTTACTGCCACTCTGATTCTGCTGGGAACAGTAGTACACCGCTCGCTCAGCCAGACTATATAGCATTGTGTTTACTGCCACTCTGTGTACACCGCTCAGCCACACTATATAGCATTGCGTACTCTGCCAGTCAGTGTGTATATTGCTGGGATCAGTAATACTCCACTCACCGTCAACCACTATATGAGCTCAACATGAGTTCCCCAGAGACCTCCGCTGTGAGCAGCACTCCCAACAACAGCAACAGCCAACGCCCCACGCAAGCTATAACATCCACCCCAGCAGCCAGTGGTCAGCAGCAGCCCTCCCCGGAGGAGAACGTTGTGTCCATCAGTCCGTCGCCAGAGCGATTAATGAGGGCTGCCATTGAGGAGATGATGGGGCCTGATGTGGAGGAGGAGGTCTGGCTCAGGCCAGCATCCCAAGTTAATGTTGAGGACGATGAGGGGTCTGTGTCTGGGGATGTTGGGGTGGCAGAGGTGGTGGGTGGGTCAGACTCAGGAGAAGAGTTGTATGATGAGGATGATGATCGGGACCATCTGTATGTGCCTCAGAGTCCGACCCCGGAAAACATGTTGTATCGTGTGTTTAGGTACTAAAATCTGCGTTCCCTCCCAGTAGTGTTGGGCGAACAGTGTTTGCCACTGTTCGGGTTCTGCAGAACATCACCCTGTTCGGGGTGACTATATAGCAGACTATATAGCATTGTGTTTAATGCCACTCTGTGTACACGGCTCAGCCACACTATATAGCATTGTGTTTACTTCCACTCTGTGTCTGCTGGGAACAGTAGTACACCGCTCACCCGCCACTGTATAGCATTGTGCTCTGTGTCACTGCTGACAATAGTGGTACACCGCTCACCCACCACTGTATAGCATTTCTGTACTGCCACTGTACTGCTGCCAGTCAGCGTGTACTTTAAGGATAAGTGAAATGAGGAAGAAATCCGGTGAAAGAGGGAGGGGCAAGGGAAGAGGTGTTTCCCCTGACGGTTCACGTACAGGCCACAGGGGAGCACCCAAGAAAACCCACTCAATACTGCCCATGTTGTCCAGGACAACAACCCTCACAGATCCAAAAGAACAGGACCAGATAATTACTTGGATGACCTCTCAAGCGTCCAGCAGTGGGTTAAGCAGCACCAGCACATCACGCACGAGGTCCGAGTCCTCAGCCAGTTAAAGTCTGGGCTTTCTTTGAAGACTGCACTGAGGATGTTACCATGGCGATTTGCAAGGTGTGCAAGACCCGCCTGAGCAGGGGGAAAAGTATTAACAACCTCTCCACCACCAGCATGAGCCGCCACATTCTATCCAAACATCCCACTCTGTGGGCAAACGCGGCAGGACAGGGTACCACCAGCAACACTGCCTCCCTTGGGTTCACCAGACTCACCACCAGACCCGCCTCAGCAGCAGCAGTAGCCCAGCCATTGCGTGGTTCACAACATTCACAAACATCTGACGATGCTGACACTGTCACTTTCCGGACTAGTGCTCTTGAGGTCTCCCAGTGTTCATCAAACACAACAACCAACAGCCCTTCGGTGTGCAGCGCTACGGTTGAGTTGTCTGTCTCTGAGATGTTTGAGCACAAGAGGAAATTGCCAGCAAATGACCCCCGGGCCGTGGCAGTAACAGCCAGCCAGCATAGCCAAGCTTCTGGCCTGCGAAATGCTGCCATATCGAGTGGTGGAGACAAACAGCTTCAAGGGCATGATGTCAGTGGCCATCCCACGTTACGTGGTTCCCAGCCGCTACCACTTTGCGCGCTCTGCAGTGCCTGAGTTGCATGAGCACGTGGTCAGCTAAATAACCCGAAGCTTGAAGAATGCCGTTGCCTGCAAGGTTCACCTCACCACTGACACCTGGACGAGTGCGTTCGGCCAGGGTCGATACATCTCCCTTACCGCGCACTGGGTGAACCTTGTGGAGCCTGGCAGCGATTCCTCACCTGCTACGGCGCGGGTGTTGCCCACGCCGCAAACAGCTGGATAACAACAGCAGCACCTACCTCTCTGACTCCTTCTCCTCCAACGCATCTCAAAGCTGTACCTCATCCGGAAATGCTAACCCAGCACCAGCAGCAGTAGGATCGTGGAAGCAGTGCAGCACAGCTGTTGGCATGCGTCAGCAAGCGTTGCTGAAGCTGATCTGCCTTGGGGATAAGCAGCACACAGGGGAGGAAATTTGGAGGGGAATAAAGGAACAGACGGATTTGTGGCTGGCACCGCTGGACCTGAAACCGGGCATGAAGCTAGACACCTGGCACGAACTGGCAATGTACGCAATAGAGGTGCTGGCTTGCCCGGCAGCCAGCGTTATGTCGGAACGCTGTTTCAGTGCTGCCGGAGGCATCATCACAGATCGGCGTATCCGCCTCTCCACAGAAAATGCAGACCGTCTGACTCAAATTAAAATGAATCAATCCTGGATTGGAAACGACTACGCAACACTCCTGGACCCCAACCAAGTAACATGACCGATGAACATCTGGGATGGTTTAGCGTTTCCGGTCCCTGTTTATTGAACCTCTCATCTGTATTACATTTATGACTGCATGGCGGCAAAAAGCATTGCTGCTATATCCGCACGCTTTTTGTCCTCATGCAAGGCCTGGGTTGTTGTGTCTCACAAAGCGTGGCCTTCTCCTCCTGCGCCTCCTCCTGTTCCATCACGTGTGCTGCTGCTGCTGCTGCTGCTGGGTTAGCGTTGCCGCGTGGTCCCTGTTTATTGAACCTCTTATCTTTATTACATTTATGACTACATGGCGGTACAAAGCATGCTATCCGCACGCTTTTTGTCCTCATGCAAGGCCTGGGTTGTTGTGTCTCACAAAGCGTGGCCTTCTCCTCCTGCGCCTCCTCCTGTTCCATCACGTGTGCTGCTGCTGCTGCTGCTGCTGGGTTAGCGTTGCCGCGTGGTCCCTGTTTATTGAACCTCTTATCTTTATTACATTTATGACTACATGGCGGTACAAAGCATGCTATCCGCACGCTTTTTGTCCTCATGCAAGGCCTGGGTTGTTGTGTCTCACAAAGCGTGGCCTTCTCCTCCTGCGCCTCCTCCTGTTCCATCACGTGTGCTGCTGCTGCTGCTGCTGGGTTAGCGTTGCCGCGTGGTCCCTGTTTATTGAACCTCTTATCTTTATTACATTTATGACTACATGGCGGTACAAAGCATGCTATCCGCACGCTTTTTGTCCTCATGCAAGGCCTGGGTTGTTGTGTCTCACAAAGCGTGGCCTTCTCCTCCTGCGCCTCCTCCTGTTCCATCACGTGTGCTGCTGCTGCTGCTGCTGCTGGGTTACCGTTGCCGGTCCCTGTTTATGGAACCTCTTATCTTTATTACATTTATGACTACATGGCGGTACAAAGCATGCTATCCGCACGCTTTTTGTCCTCATGCAAGGCCTGGGTTGTTGTGTCTCACAAAGCGTGGCCTTCTCCTCCTGCGCCTCCTCCTGTTCCATCACGTGTGCTGCTGCTGGGTTAGCGTTGCCGCGTGGTCCCTGTTTATTGAACCACTTATCTTTATTACATTTATGACTGCATGGTGGTACAAAGCATGCTATCCGCACGCTTCTTGTCCTCATGCAAGGCCTGGGTTGTTGTGTCTCAAAGCGTGGCCTTCTCCTCCTGCGCCACCCTCCTCCTGTTCCATCACGTGTGCTGCTGCTGGGTTAGCATTACCGGTCCCTTTTCCTGGAACCTCTTATATGTATTACATTTATGACTGCATGCCGACAAAAAGCATGTTACCTGTGCAAAGAAAACAGACATTTCCCGCATTTAAAAGACAGTTTTCCCTTTGAAACTTTAAAATCGATTTTCTCAAAAACTATAAGCTCTTTTTGCTAAATTTTTTTTTCCTCTTGTACCCACTCCCAAGGTGCACATACCCTGTAAATTTGGGGTATGTAGCATGTAAGGAGGCTTTACAAACCACAAAAGTTCGGGTCCCCATTGACTTCCATTATGTTCGGAGTTCGGGTCGAACACCCGAACATCGCGGCCATATTCGGCCTGTTCGGCCCGAACCCGAACATCTAGATGTTCGCCCAACACTACCCTTCTGACATATACTGTATCCTATACTTTACTTGTTCTCTGTATGCACCAACCACAATTACAGGCATGACCAAGTCGTGCTTGGCGAAATAAAGATTCTGATTCTAAATGGTTCCAAGCAGCTGTAGGAGCTGCCATTTCCCTGTCTCCCGTTCCCTCTGTGTTTATTTATCGGGGGAAGGTGCTACTCTCTTAACTGCTTGAAATACAGTGTCCTAACTCCCCCCCCCCCCCGCTAATGAAAGCTTTTGTTTGCTTATTGCTACTGCTAATTACAGCAATCCTTATCTGTCTGCTTTTTCTGTTGAAAGCAGGAAGTGGAAGAAGAGCAATAAAAGCCTCTAACAAACATTTAAATGTAAAAAGAAGTGAGAGAATGGATTTTTTTTAGTAATGAGCCACATAGTTAGTATGCATTTTTTTATTGCTATTGAGATGCCCTGGGTGCTAAAAATGGTGTTCGGTTCACGTTAAACATCAGTAATATTACTGTGCACACACAGTGCAGGCAATGGCCTATATTCACAAAGCCATGCTGTTTAGCACGGGAGTGCTAAACAGTTAGCAAGTGAAGTGCCGCGCGCTGACTGGACTTTGCATGCAATCACGTGGACTTTTGCACGTGATCGGCCGCAAAAGTCCGCGTGCGGCACTTCACGTGCTAACTGTTTAGCACGCCCGTGCTAAACAGTTAGCACGGCTTTGTGAATCAAGGCCAATATTACCATTACCGTAATTTACGCTAGTAGCGCCCGCTACTATGGAAACAAGCACATTACCGTAACTGGAGTATCGCGGGTCATGCTACTAGTGTATCTTGCGGAACTCACGTGCAGTAATATTGCTGTACGCTGTGTGTGCATGGTAAAATTACCGATATTTAATTAATCAGTTCACTTGGTAAGTTAAGTTTGCAAGCGTTAAACTATTGAGTGCATTATTAAAATGCTTTTTGTTAGATATTTGCAGATCATTCTTTTCCCTGAAAATAATTATCCATGTTGATTTTATGTAAATCTGGATATATATAAAAAACTAATTATGTGCTACAGGAAATAATGTGAGAATCACTAAATATGAAAATTCATTGTTTGCATTTAATTAATATGATTAGAAATACAGTTGTCTGCATAATTCCAGGATTCCTGTGATGGTTCTTATATATCCTAGTTATCCAATTATCCCTCCAGAAAAATATCATCAGCTGAGAAACATATGGATTGGACTGAGTTTGATTGTGTGATGGCTTTCGTTAAAGGACCACTATCGTGAAAATCATAAAATGTAAAAATGCATGTAAACATATACAAATAAGAAGTACATTTCTCCCAGAGTAAAATGTGCTATAAATTACTCTTCTCCTATGTTGCTGTCACTTACAGTAGGTAGTAGAAATCTGACAGAACCGACAGGTTTTGGACCAGCTCATCTCCTCATAGTGGGTTCTCAGGGTTTTCTTTCTTTTCAAAAGCAGTTAGTTAATGGCAGTTTCTCCATCCAACTGCCAAAACAGTGGGCAGCGAGCAGGCCCATTTCTAGGGCCATGTGGCCGCCCTGAGTGGTGAGGAAAGGGGGGGCACCTTGATGGAGGGGGAGCCGCAGCCACGGGGAGGGCGACCCGACCTCTCCCTCCCTTCCTCTCTCGGGCCGCCCTCCATGCACCCCCCTCTGCTGCAGACTGAGCACAGGGAATCGCTGTATATAGCAGCAACTCACCTCCCTGGTTCCAACCGCCGATCACTTGCCGCTGGTCTCCTGCTCTGCATAACCGTGTATACACGCACTACTTCCTGTTTAGCAGGAAGTAAAGTACGTATAAGTGGCTATGCAGAGGACGAGACCAGCGGCAAGTGATCGGCGATTGAAACCACCTGGAACCTGCTTCCCCCCCTCCTGGCTGCTTCCCCCTCCAGTTCGGCTGGATCTGGATCTGATCCGCAAGCGGACAAGTGTAGACCTAGTCTAAGTGTAGATTGCCTTTAATGATTTATTATATTTACTTGACAACCTTTAATTTTAAATAGAGTTAAGCTGGCCATACACTAGAGTGCCACCCTATGTAGCAAAACAATCAATTACCCTCTGTAAGGAACCGATTCGGAAAGGAATTGATTCCTAGCATACACAGCACATCAACTGTCAATAGATTCCAGCAGGGAATCTATTAAAAATCAAAACTGCAGTGTTGCATTGGTTGATGCAGAACTATGGCTCATCGATTGACTACAGGTCCTGCCCCGCCCCCGATCGACCTAGATTATTCATCCTCTCCGATCGATACATTTTTCTTAAATTGATCGATCAAAATTAAATCGATTGGACATTTAGGGGTAACTGATTCCCAGTGGATGAATCAAATCTGCAGGCAATCGAATGGGAGAATAAATGAGTACCTTTAGTAATGCATTTAGTGAAAATATTATCCATGCACATAAATGTATAGTATCTAATTTCAAATGTTGAATGTACAGATTTGTTTTTCAAACATTTTCTCGAGCCTAAAAAGGAAAAAGATTTCCATAAAAGTAAAGCATAACATGTATATAATGAAGAAGAAATCTGGCTTCATTGGTCTTGATTCTGTGACACATACTGTACATATGGGCTCCCTATTTCAGACATCACAAGAAGCAGAGATGACCTGTCATCATGTGAATGTGACCAACTGTTGAGAGGATGACAGAGCAGCAACCTGAAAACAAGTATTTTTTCTATAGCTGAAATAAAATAGCAGACGTGTTATCTGTAGTTAAGAAGGTGCATAGGGTTATACTCAGTGCAGTCCGCGGGATTGAAGAATATGAAATACCGAGTGCTACCTACTGAGAAAAGCAATCAAAACGATTTTGACATCTTTCGCTACATACATTCCAAGTCTGTTGTATAAATAGCAGCATGAACTTGTTCGGATTGCACTATCCAAGAAAAATAAAATAACAGAAATAATATAACTGGCATTTTGCACTGCCATACTTGAGAAATAGAAAATAGACTATTGAAATACCCAGTTCAGACTTATCTTTTTTTCCCCAACCCATAATGTTTGCAATATATCATAATTTGCAATGCATACATTTTATGCATTATCGATAAACAATTTTTGCATTGCTATTTTATATTTGCACGTGTGGCTGAAGCTGCAATGCTGATTTCCTGTGTGCATGTCAGATGTAGTTTGGTTAGACTGGACAGCAGTCTGTGTTCTGTATAAACTCCTCTATTAATCCCATCATCAGGTAGTCAGGGAAGAGTTAGCATGGAAGATCAGGCAGTTGTTATAATTATTATTTATTGTATTTATAAAGCGCCAACTTATCATGCAGTACTGGCCATTAAACAGGGATACATACAATGTAAACAAAGGGTTACAGACAGGCGTACGTTAAAAAGGGGCGCTGGGAAAAAAGGGCGCGGGGTTTTAAACGATAAACATGGATAACGTTTAAAAATATAATGTACTATATTTCGTTTAAAAATAATGTTTTATAAAGTTATAAATCATTAAATAATGTGCATGAAATTGGCAATTGTGAAAACGTTAATCTTCCGTTTAAAAAGTGAAACGTATAATAACGTTTAAAAAAAATAGTAAGTAACCCTCCCTGTACCTACCCCTAACCCCTAGACCCCCGTGTTGGTGCCTAAACCTAAGACCCCCCTGGTGGTGCCTAAACCTAAGACTCCCCTGATGGTGCCTAAACCTAAGACCCCCCTGGTGGTGCCTAAACCTAAGACCCCCCTGGTGGTGCCTAAACCTAAGACTCCCCTGATGGTGCCTAACCTTAAGACTCCCCTGGTAGTGCCTAAACCTAAGACCCCCCTGTTGGTGCCTAAACCTAAGACCCCCCTGGTGGTGCCTAAACCTAAGACCCCCCTGTTGGTGCCTAAACCTAAGACCCCCCTGTTGGTGCCTAAACCTAAGACCCCCCTGGTGGTGCCTAAACCTAAGACCCCCCTGTGATAAGCATTAATAACGTGTGAAAAAAATATTGTGCTGTTTTTCGTTTAAAAATAATGTTTTAAAAAAGATTGTACTGTTTTTCGTTTAAAAATAATGTTTAAAAAATTATAAATCATAAAATAATGTGTAATCATGAGAAGCAGTTATAAAACAGTAAAAGTCTCCGGGCGCCGCTTATAAAACGTTATTTTACTCCGGCGCCCTTTTTTCCTGTCGGGCGCCCATTAAACGATATTTATTATGGGAGTGAATGGCGGCGCCCGATTTGTCCACTTGCCTCAGGCGCCCGAATTTACTGTTACCTACAGACAGAGAGGTAGCATACGGCTATACAACATAGCACAAGGTGATACCTGCATACAAGGTATAAGATGCCTGATCACACAATTTAACAGAGACCCAGCAGTTCAAGTCCGAGTTAGTCCAAAGGATTGGTGTCATTGGTGGGGTTGCAAGATCAAGAAGGACGCACTAAGGGGGAGGGGGCTGTCAAAGGCTTAAACCTCATCAACACGGTACAATTTTCCATCAGATAGATCGATCTATTATATAGATCTAGTAAGAAATTGCATCGTGCATAGATGTCCAAATTGTTTCAGATGAATTTTGCAATATATTTTACTTTGATAAGTTCCCAAAATCTATTGCAAAATAGAATGCAATCCATTTGGACCGGTTGGAAATTATCTAATAGATCCGTCTAATAGATCCGATCTGACGGAAAATTGTACCAGCTTCACTCACTCCCCAGCTTCACTCCCTCTTCCTCTCCTCCACCCCAGCTTCACTCACTCCCCAGCTTCACTCCCTCTCCCTCTCCTCCACCCCAGCTTCACTCGCTCCCCAGCTTCACTCACCCCCCCCCCCCCCGCTTCGCTCACTCTCCCTCTCCTCCACCCCAGCTTCACTCACTCTCCCTCTCCTCCACCCCACTTCACTCACTCTCCCGTTTCATCTTTTACCACCACAGTTTACTTTAAGTAATTTTTCCCCACACAATAGTCATCATGTTGGACAATGCGGTATAGTGTACATCCTGCAACATGTATGCATGCCTTGATCAGCAGATTGAGGGTGTTTACTGTTGCCCTGGGTGTGTGCGTGCTGCTCAATTAGAGGCTAATGGCCCATACTCACGGGCAACTAAACTGCCTGTCGCTTGCACACGGGAGCGTGTGCGCGACAGGCCAGCGACAGCTCGTCGCCAGGTCCCTCCGCATACACACGGCGGAGGGACCTGGCAATTGATGCGGCGGAAGCTGTCGCTGTTGTCCCTCCCCCCGCCGGAAGCGCCGTCTATTTGTTATTATGTTGCTATCGCTAGTCCGCGTACTCACGCGGACTAGCGACAGTTGCGGCGGAGTTGCGGCGGTGACTGTTGCCAGGCGATTGAAAGTTTCAATCGCCTGGCGACATCAGCGACGGGCGACAGTTCGGGGTGCGCGCGCGTGCAACGCTGCATACTCACGGGCGACTTGTCGCCGCAACACGCGCGCGCCGCGTGTTGTGGCGACAATTGTAGCCCGTGAGTATGGGCCATAAAGTCACAGAGCTAAATGAGCATCTTGCAACACTGAGACGCATGCACAACATGGAGAAGAGCTTGGATCTCACGATCCAGACACTGGAGGGAACCGGTGAAAATGAGGTGGGTGGAGTACAGTCGGAGCAAGAAGCAGAGGTAGCCGCTAGTTGGGTCACAGTTAGAAGGGGTAGGGGAAAAAGTGTCAGGGAGGCTAGTCCCGAGTTGTCCCTCCCTAATAGGTATGCTTGTTTGCGTAATATTGGGGAGGATGATTCTGGAGTAGCAATGCTGCAGCAGGATGTGTCCCTTAGCAACCAAGGGGCACACTGCTGCAATGAGAAAGGGAATAGGAGTGCAGCTAAGGCTAGACAGATACTGGTGGTAGGGGATTCAATTATTAGGCACACAGATAGGGTAATCTGTCGAAGAAACCGTGAATGCCGTACAGTCTGTTGTCTTCCGGGTGCTCGGGTTCGGCATGTAGTGGAAAGAATTGACAGATTATTGCATGGGGTCGGGAAAGACCTGGCTGTCATGGTACACATTGGCACCAATAATAGAGTTAGTGGGAGATGGAAGGTCCTCAAAAATGATTTTCAGGTACTTGGAGATAAGCTTAAAGCAATGACCTCCAAGGTGGTGTTTTCTGAAATACTGCCAGTGCCACGCGCTACATCTGAGAGACAGAGGGAGCATAGGGAGTTAAATAAGTGGCTGAAAAATTGGTGTAGGAAGGAGGGGTTTGGAGAACGGGGCAGACTTTGCAGTCAGCTACAGGTCCTACAGCAGGGATGGGCTGCACCTTAAAGGGGAGGGTGCAGCTGCATTGGGGGAGAATATGGCTAAATGGTTGGAGGAGATTTTAAACTAGGATCTGGGGGGAGTCGGGAGGGTAAAGTCTCAATATGTAGACAAGATAAGGTAAAAAGACAGTGGGAGCCTAACATTATGGGGGGGGGGGGGGGGGGGGGTGGAGAGGGGGGGGGCGCACAGTCAAGAGTAAGGAGGTTGGTAAAACTTCAAGTAGCCCATTTCATGTAACCAAAATTGGAAAATGTGGTGGTAAGAACATAAAGTGCTTGGTAAGCAATGCTAGGAGTGCTAGGAGCCTTGCAAATAAAATGGACGAACTAGAGTTCATTCTGATTGACAAAGACTATCACATTGTGGGAATAACCGAGACATGGATGGATGAAAGCCATGACTGGATAGAGAATTTAGAGGGATACAATGTGTTTAGGCAGGATAGAACAGGGGAAAAAGGTGGAGCGGTTTGTCTCTTTGTTAAGAATTCTTTTACAGCTGTCCTGAATGATGAGATGGAGGAAGATTGTGAAGATGTGGAGTCCGTTTGGGTAAATATTCATGGTGTAAATAAAGGTTGCCAATTGCTTATTGGGATATGCTAAAGGCCACCACATATTCATGAAGCTGCAGAACTGCAATTACTACAGCAGATTGAAAAAGCTGCAAGTAAAAATTAGGTAATAGTTATGGGTGACTTCAACTTTCTATACATTGACTGGAGTATTGAGGCTACCCATTCTGGTAAAAGCAGCAGATTTCTGGCATCACTACAGGACAATTACTTGACTCAAATGGTAACCGAACCAACTAGGGGGAATGCATTACTGGATTTAATCATTTCTAATAGACCAGATAATGTATCAAATGTGCAGGTTTAAGAACATTTGGGAAATAGTGATCACAACATGATAACGTTTGATCTGGTGCCTGATAGGCCGCGGGGCAGCGGGACCACTAACTATGAATTTTAGAAAAGCAAAGTTCAATCAACTCAGGCAGGCACTAAGTTTGGTGAACTGGAATAATGGACTACAAGGGGAGGACACTGATGGGAAATGGCAAGCTTTTAAACTTATTCTTGTAATGATCGCTGCTGCAGCAGCTATTGCTGGAAGTAGTAGTGCTGCAGCTCAGGCAGTTCTGATCTATTTCCATGCAAGCTGCATAGCATAGCTTTGTCTGTCTTTCCCTGCTGTCAGCTTGTGACTGATTATCATTCACCTGTGTGGGAATCTGCATGTCTGCTCCCATTGGATGACCTCAGTATAAAGATCTGCTTCCTGCAGGGTTTCCTTGGGTTTTCATAGCTTCAGTTAAGCCCGTCTTGCTGTCGCTTCAGCCCCTGATCGTGTTTCTTGTTCTAAAGATACTTTGCTGGTTTTGCATCATATATTGGTTCATTGCCCATATATATGCATACCAGCACGTTTATTATTTTCCTTGTATTTGTGTTACGTTGATACATCAGTGTCGCTGATGTATACGTACACGAACTGTTTATATCCTGTGTGCAGTTAGTCAGCTTTCTAGCACGTTTTGGTAGGTTGCGCGTACCGTGACCACCCGTGCTGAGGTAGTTACCCTGCTCCTGGTTCTGTTTGTGGATTGCGTTCATCTCTGCGAGGAGATAACGAATCCTTCTGAATCCTGTCCTGTTACCGTTTGTGGATTGCGTTCATCTCTGCGAAGAGATAACGAATCCTTCTGAATCCTGTTCTGTTACTGTTTGTGGATTGCGTTCATCTCTGCGAAGAGATAACGAATCCTTCTGAATCCTGTTCTGTTACCGTTTGTGGATTGCGTTCATCTCTGCGAAGAGATAGGGAATCCTTCTGAGTCCTGTTCCCTGTATTACTCCAGTCCTAGTCAGCGTTCCTGCTTATGTCATATATCGGTTCATTGCCGATATATACATATGTTAGTCAGACGTTACAAATAGTTTCATTGATAGCTGTAATTGTAATACGCTAGGAAAACATACTTATTGTATATTTATCTGTGTTACGTTCATCTATCTCGATCCTGCTATTTCCTGACTATCCTGTCCTGTCTTTGTGAGGCACGCCATCGCCGCAACGCATTGGCTGCCTCATTCCAGTCTGTCTGGTTTTGGACGCTTGCTGTCGCTAAGTAGCCGCTAGCTAGCAAGCGTTCATTCTGTCTACCTGTCCTGATCTCCTCAGTTCTGGTTTATGCGCTCAGCGCTACTTTGCGCTGAGACGTTATAACGAAAGCATTGTTTGTGGCTGTCAGATCTGCACCGGCTCTGTGCGCCACAATCTCCTATTGGAGTCAGTCCTCCCCTCCACTATACTAGGGATAGCCTGTTTCTTTGTGCTAGTGTGTGTACCTCCTCCACGTCAGCTCCTGCGTTGCATGCTGACTGTGGAGAATACACCACCAAGCCTTACATTATGAAAACCCCATTACCAATCCCCATTGTGGGGGGGATTCCCAGAAAGTATGACACTGTTAATTATGGTTCCTGTTCCTTTAAGAAATTTGAAGAACTTAGCTCTGAAACAGAAAATGAGTTTTTCTCTGAATGTGCCAGGTTCCTGGCCAATCCTGATCTCCAAGCGACTCCTGTTTCAACCTGGGCACTCCAACTAAGTTATATTTTGTTTAAAGGGGAATTATTCCAGTGGGCATTTGATGTTCTCAATCATTCCGATTTGAAAGAGAGACCGCTGGAATTTCTAGCGTTTGTGATCCATAACTGGTTGCGCATAGATCCATTGCCTTTTCCTCTTAATGAACTCCTGGCAGCAGGTCAATCAGCTACTCCTTCAATTGCTTGCAAAAATGTTCAGCAAGCAGAAAGTGTTACTGATAATTTTCCTGCAGCCTTGAATAAATCACCAAGAACAGCAGGGAAAACAGCAGGGTCTAAGGCCAAACGCAAACGTTCTAAGAAACGTGTCCGATCTGCAGAGTCGTTATCCTTAGCGACTGAGACCTATAATGAGATTCTGCCATTAACAGATAATGAAATGCAATTGTCTTTCAGGGGAGTTAAATGGACTTATGAAACTACTAATGAACTTTCCTCCCTGGCTAGGGAAAATAAAGATTTTTGTTTAAAAGAATTATCTGAGTATGATTATGAGGAGATATTACAGAGTATTGAACAAATCAACTTATTTGTGAAGCAAGGAAAGTTTGCATACACTACAGTTCAGCACTTGCTACAGGTATTGGAGATTCTTAGGAATAAGGAATCTGCCAATCACCTGCTAATTAACCCAATATATGTCCCTGCTACAATCATATCTGCAAACCATGATCTGCCTGTTAAGTATGCTTGGAATCCTCCATTTGAGAAAGGAGAGATGGAAGTTCTGGTCAATGAATGGAAGAATGATTCAAGTTCATTTTGTCAATTTTACAGTGCAAAAAGTGAATTAGTATTGAATGCATGCATTAAGTCTGCCTATAACCTAATAAAAACTGGTGTGTGTGGGTATGACTTTGTGGCTCCATTGATTGATGTGTGGGAACTGATTTTGGATGATTTTTATGTGACTCCGAATTCGCAAATTTGGCGTTCTGACCCGCCTGCTTCAGCACCTTTGGCTGATTCAGCAGGTGATTCTGAGCTCTTTTTGTGTGAAATTGAAGTTCCTGCAATTCCACCCTGTACCATGGATAACTCAGTGTTACTTACCAGTAAAACAGAAGCCACTGATACATTCTTAACCTTGCCCTGCGCAAATTTCTCAGCAGAGAATCCAGAGGTCCTGCTGACTTCCGAGTCCAGCCTAGCCAGTACTCATGACTCTTTGTTCAGTGAAACAGACACCAGAAAAATCTTGCCTGTCTCTGCAAACACTTCTGCAGAAATTACCTGTGTTAATAAAGTTCAACTCCTGTCTGATCCAGCAGATGCCAATAGATGCACTACATCAGTTTCCGAGTCCCAGCAATCCTGTCTAGAAACCTCAGAACCCCAGCATCTGAATTTTCCAATTTTACAAATGAATGGTGATTCAGATGCGCAAACATTGTGTCTTGATCTTCCTGTTTCTACACCTCGCTCTAGTTTCGTGAATAGCTCAGAGCATCTGCTCTGTGAACCTGAAATCGCAGAATTATTACCTTGTTCAGAAAATGTTCCAATAAATTTGCCCTGTACCATGAATTGTGCAGTAGATCTCTCCAATGAAACTCAGGTCACAGAATCATTATGCTGTCCAGCAGGTGCTTCCATGGTTTTGCCCTGCAATATGGACTGTTCAGTGATCCTGTCCAGTGAAGCTGTGGTCGCAGAGTCTTATGCTTCACCCAGTACTTTGGATATTTCAAACCCTCTAGCAGAAGGGTCTGAGGCACTGCTTACCTCAGTTGGTGTTGCAGTAATATTCACTTGTCTAGCAGCTGTTTTGGAATTACAGTCTGCTCTAATAAAACTTGGTGAATTTCTGCCCAGCAAAGCAGAAGCCATTGAAATATTGTCCTCGTCAGCAATTGTGTTAGATACCTTGCCCTGTACACAGTCTGATTTAACCAATGTTGAGTCCCTCTCCAGTGTTGTAACAGCCGAGGAACTCCAGCCCTGTCCTCTGAATGTTTCAGAAGTCTTGCCCTGTAACATGGATAATTCTGATTCTCTGGTCAAAATAATAGAAATCTCAGAATTTCAGTCCGGTCTGATGAGTGTTCCTGAAACCCAGCCCTGTATTCTGAAAGATTCTGGTTCTCTGGCCGCTGTGGCAGAGGTTCCAGAGTCCCCTTCCTGTCCAGGGAATTCCTCAGTTTTGCCTAGTCCAGTGGGGGCTGCTGCAATACTGACTTGTTCTGCAGCGCCTCATGAGCTCCAATCCAGTGTATTAAATGAGTCTCTGTCCAGTCCAGAGGTAGTTGTGGAGTCCCTATCTGGTTCAGTGCATACATCAGAAGATTTGGCCTGTCTTGTTAGTGCCCCTGAATCTGATTTGTTACTGACTTTGCTGGAATCAGCGACATCTAAGTCTGATCCAGCATTCTCGTGTAAAAGTCCAGTAGTTGCGAAGTTTAGTCATGATGATTTTTTTTTGGCCAGTCCTGGTTTTGGTCCTGTCTTGGCTGACCCTGAGGCTCACAGTTCCTTGACATGCCCAGAGGTTTCTCTTGTGCCGGTGTGCCCAGATGTTCTTTGTGTGCCAGAATGCCCAAGTGTGTCTAAGGTGTTAGCGTGCTCTGATGCTTCCTTAGTGGGAACACGTTCTGATGTTGCCAGTCTGCCTGCATGCCCAGAGATGGTTCTGGTCCCTGAAAGCCCCGATATTGATGTTTGTCCTTGTGGCCCTGACTCGGGAATTGCCCTAGGTTCCATAGGGGTTCTTGATAGTTCTCCATGTGAGCCTAAGGGGCATTCTGACCTATGGGGATCTCTTTGGAGCTTCAAGGTGTTCTGGGAGGTCTCTGAGAAAACTTGTCCTGGTGCCTTGGACTGGTTCAACAGTGGGTTTTGTGTTGGTAAAGACAGTACCGGTGGGCATTGCAAAGGCTTTGGCGTTTCTGAACGGTTCCTGGAAGGCGGTGGGTATCGCTCAGGGAATTTCGGAGGGCTTTCTTCTGGAAATCATGGTTCTGATGGGTGTCACACTGGGGCTTGTAGTACTGATGGGCATGGTTTTGTAGGTTCTGGTTCTGATGGGTCCAGTCTTGTGGGGACTGATTCTGGAATTCGGTCTTGCCGGGCTGTCCCGGTCATCATGAATTATCAGTCAGACTGTTTTGTTGGGAATTTCAGTTTTGAAAAGCGTCTGGAATCCGCTTTTAAGGGCGGGGGTACTGTAATGATCGCTGCTGCAGCAGCTATTGCTGGAAGTAGTAGTGCTGCAGCTCAGGCAGTTCTGATCTATTTCCATGCAAGCTGCATAGCTTTGTCTGTCTTTCCCTGCTGTCAGCTTGTGACTGATTATCATTCACCTGTGTGGGAATCTGCATGTCTGCTCCCATTGGATGACCTCAGTATAAAGATCTGCTTCCTGCAGGGTTTCCTTGGGTTTTCATAGCTTCAGTTAAGCCCGTCTTGCTGTCGCTTCAGCCCCCGATCGTGTTTCTTGTTCTAAAGATACTTTGCTGGTTTTGCATCATATATTGGTTCATTGCCCATATATATGCATACCAGCACGTTTATTATTTTCCTTGTATTTGTGTTACGTTGATACATCAGTGTCGCTGATGTATACGTACACGAACTGTTTATATCCTGTGTGCAGTTAGTCAGCTTTCCAGCACGTTTTGGTAGGTTGCGCGTACCATGACCACCCGTGCTGAGGTAGTTACCCTGCTCCTGGTTCTGTTTGTGGATTGCGTTCATCTCTGCGAGGAGATAACAAATCCTTCTGAATCCTGTCCTGTTACCGTTTGTGGATTGCGTTCATCTCTGCGAAGAGATAACGAATCCTTCTGAATCCTGTTCTGTTACTGTTTGTGGATTGCGTTCATCTCTGCGAAGAGATAACGAATCCTTCTGAATCCTGTTCTGTTACCGTTTGTGGATTGCGTTCATCTCTGCGAAGAGATAGCGAATCCTTCTGAGTCCTGTTCCCTGTATTACTCCAGTCCTAGTCAGCGTTCCTGCTTATGTCATATATCGGTTCCTTGCCGATATATACATATGTTAGTCAGACGTTACAAATAGTTTCATTGATAGCTGTAATTGTAATACGCTAGGAAAACATACTTATTGTATATTTATCTGTGTTACGTTCATCTATCTCGATCCTGCTATTTCCTGACTATCCTGTCCTGTCTTTGTGAGGCACGCCATCGCCGCAACGCATTGGCTGCCTCATTCCAGTCTGTCTGGTTTTGGACGCTTGCTGTCGCTAAGTAGCCGCTAGCTAGCAAGCGTTCATTCTGTCTACCTGTCCTGATCTCCTCAGTTCTGGTTTATGCGCTCAGCGCTACTTTGCGCTGAGACGTTATAACGAAAGCATTGTTTGTGGCTGTCAGATCTGCACCGGCTCTGTGCGCCACAATCTCCTATTGGAGTCAGTCCTCCCCTCCACTATACTAGGGATAGCCTGTTTCTTTGTGCTAGTGTGTGTACCTCCTCCACGTCAGCTCCTGCGTTGCATGCTGACTGTGGAGAATACACCACCAAGCCTTACAATTCTCAATCAATATTGTAGTAGGTATATCCCATATGGAAACAAATTGTCTAGGAATAAAAAAGGCCTCTATGGATGAATAGAAAGGTTAGAGATAAAATGAAGGGGAAAAAGAATGCCTATAAGGTCCTAAAACAGGAGGGGACCAAGGCTGCATTAAGCAATTATAAGGAATGCAATAAAAGTTGTAAAAAAATAAATTAGGCTGGCAAAGATTGAAGCTGAAAATCAAATCGCTAGGGATATCAAATCTAACCCAAAGAAGTTTTACAAGTACATCAACTCTACAAAAAGAAAGATTGACTGTATTGGACTCCTAAAGGATGAGGGTGGGAACACAATGGTGGATGACCAAGGAAAGGCAGAGTTATTAAATGCTTTCTTTGCTTCTGTCTTCACAAGGGAAACATCACTGTTGCAAATTACAGATGCGGAAGAGTCTCAATCTTCCAACTGTAATATTAAATACTTAACGCAGGAAGAAGTGAAGGCAAGACTAAATAAATTAAAAATAGACAAGGCACCTGGCCCGAATGGCATCCATCGTTGGGTCCTAAGGGAATTAAGTTCAGTTATAGATAAACCCCTTTATCTTATCTTTTGTAACTCTCTTTCAACTGGCAGAGTCCCAGTGGATTGGCGTACAGCCCACGTTTTCCCATTATTTAAGAAGGGCAAAAAATCAGATCCAGGAAATTATAGACCTGTAAGCCTAACATCAGTTGTATGCAAACTATTTAAGGGGTTACTATACATGACTTCATAAAAGAAAATAATCTTATTTCTCAGCATCAACATGGGTTTACTAAAGACAGGTCCTGTTTGACTAACATGCTCAGCTTTTATGAGGTAATGATCGCTAATGTGGATATTGGGAATGCTGTAGATGTGATATACTTGGACTTTGCAAAGGCCTTCGACACTGTTCCCCACAAAAGTCTGGTGCAAAAGTTGAGGATGCAAGGACTGGGGAAGAGTCTGTGTGCATGGATAGGGAACTGGATAATGGACAGAAAACAAAGAGTTGCGGTCCATGGATCATACTCAAAATGGGTGACTGTTAGCAGTGGGGTCCCACAGGGGTCTGTACTGGGTCCAGTGCTCTTCAATTTATTTATTAATGACCTAGTAGATGCAGTAGTGAGCAGTGATACAAAATTGTGCAGAATCATCAACTTTTAGGAAGATAGGGACATATTGCAACAGGATCTGGATAGGATGGCTATATGGGCACATAAATGTCAGATGAAATTCAATGTTGAAAAATGTAAAGTCATGCATTTTGGTCGTACCAATGGTCTAGCACCATACAAAATAAATGGGATACAGTTGGGGACATCAAACTTGGAGAAGGACTTAGGAGTACTCATCAACAAGTTAATAGTACTTAATGCCAAGCCGCTGCAGCTAAAGCTAACTAATATTGCCCCTGTTTAACTCTCTAGTAAGGCCACATCTGGAATATGGAATTCAGTTCTGGGCATCACATTACAGGAAAGATATTGCAGTTTTAGAGCAGGTGCAGAGACGAGCAACAAAATTGATACGTGGGATGGTAGGTCTCGCTTACCAAGAAAGGTTAGATAACCTGGGTTTATTTAGTCTAGAGAAAAGACACCTTAGAGGGGATCTAATTAACATGTATAAATACATCAGAGGGCAATATAAAAGCTTGGCGGATTAGCTTTTTGTCCCTAGGCCTTCTCAAAGGACTAGAGGACATGATCTGTGCATGGAGGAAAAACGTTTTAGCCATTTATTTAGGAAAGGGTTCTTTACAGTAAGAGTGATTAAGATGTGGAATGCATTGCCACAGGAAGTAGTTATGGCAAATTCTATACCTGCATTTAAAGGGGGCTTAGACGCTTTCCTTGCGTTGAAAGAAATCCATGGCTACAATTACTAGGTAATGCCCAATGATGTTGATCCAGGGATTTTATCTGATTGCCATCTGGAGTCGGGAAGGGATTTTTTCCCTTTTGGGGCTAATTGGACCATGTCTTGTAAGGGTTTTTCACCTTCCTCTGGATCAACAGGGATATGTGAGGGAGCAGGCTGGTGTTGTACTTTGTTCTCTGGTTGAACTTGATGGACGTATATCTTTTTTCAACCCAAATAACTATGTACCGTATATACTCGCAAGCAAGCTGACCCGCATATAAGCCGACCCCCCAACTTTTACCTGAAAAACCCAGGAAAAAATTATTGACCCTCATATAAGCCGAGGGTAGGAAATGCTGTCCGTGTGACCCCCCCAGTGTGTCCCAGTATAGCTAGTATAGTGCCCAGTATGGGTAAGTGGTGCCTCAGTATAGCTAGTGAAGTGCCCAGTATAGCTAGTATAGTGCCCAGTATGGGTAGGTAGTGCCCCAGTATAGCTAGTATAGTGCCCAGTGTAGGTAGTATAGTGCTCAGTATAGCTAGTATAGTGCCCAGTATAGCTAGTATAGTGCCCAGTATAGCTAGTATAGTGCCCAGTGTAGGTAGTATAGTGCCCCAGTATAGCTAGTATAGTGCCCAGTATAGCTAGTATAGTGCCCAGTGTAGGTAGTATAGTGCCCCAATATAGCTAGTATAGTGCCCAGTATAGCTAGTATAGTGCCCAGTGTAGGTAGTATAGTGCCCCAGTATAGCTAGTATAGTGCCCAGTATAGCTAGTATAGTGCCCAGTGTAGGTAGTATAGTGCACCCCCCGCTCCCCCCACGGCCGCCGCTGCTATTACCTTAGCTCGACGCCGCTTCTATTCCCCTGTCCTGCTCGTAATCCACAGCAGCTGCTGTGATGAGGGAGAAAGCCGTATAGAGAGCGGCTTCCTGTAGCAGCGATGTGTATCGCCGTTACTATGGGAACCGCTCTCTCTCTACGGCTCCCTCCCTCATCACAGCAGCCGCCGTGGGGCGTGCTGCTGTGGATTACGAGCAGGACAGGGGAATAGAAGCGGCGCCGAGCTAAGGTAATAGCAGCGGCGGCCGTGGGGGGAGCGGTGGAAGCGGGAGGCGGGATAAATTTCTATTCCATGACTCCCAAGGGTCAAAAATTTGGCTTGCTTGCGAGTATATACGGTAACTATGTAGATGAGGCTTTACAATCTAAAGGGGACGGACACATAATGTAGGGCTGTGGAAAAGGTGCTCGGCTGAGAGAGTTAAAGTGGTTAAAGTGTGGTAGATGGTGGGGGGGGGGGTTAGGCCATTTTAAAGAAGTGTGCTTGCTTGAAGATGTTAAAGGAAGGGCTGAGTCTGAGGGGGAGTGGGAAGGAGTTCCATAAGGTGGGGGCGGTACTTGAGAAGTCCTGTAGGCATGCATGGGAGTGAGAAATGCGTTTGTCACTCAGGTGGAGATCATTGGAGGACCGTAGGGGGAGGGCAGGTATATATGCCTGAGCTCTGAGCAGAGTGTGGTCTCCTGTAGAGACGAGAGAGAAGGACAAGCAGTAGGTGTTAGACAAGTGATATCTGAAGGTGCTTAAAGTGCACCTGAGACAAGGGGTGAAAAATTGTATACATACCTGGGGCTTCTTCCAGCCCCCTCCGGGCCTGATTGCTTCCTCGCCGCCGTCTTCTGCCTCCTGGATGGTCCTATAGAAGCACTGTTATCTTGGACCAGTCGTAGCAGGAGCAGTCTGCCTTTGTGCACTACCCTGGGAACGTTCTGCGCCTGCGCAATAGTACTCCCAACTGGCCAACTATAATGGGGCTTCTGCGGGCCCATCCAGGAGGCGGAGGAGAGCGGCATGGGAGCAATCAGACCAGAGGGGGCTGGAAGAAGCCTCAGGTATATATAAAACTTTTAACCCCTTTCGTGTCAGTTTTACTTTAAGTAGAGTATCAATTTTCAGCAGATTTTCTAACTGAGGATTGCAGAATAAGAAGAATCATCAGGGGAAACAGAATACATACACATTACACATTGCACCGTGAGACAATCTGAGGGACAGAGGGTCACATGGTAACATATATAATATGCCCTATGCAAAAAATACCACATATAGTACTAAGAGCTTCAGCAAAAATACACAGGCTATTTTTGAACTCTTTTAAATATGGTACATATAAGTTCCTGGTTTTCTAGACAAGACTAAGCTTCTGGTCATTTGAGTGACTCAGATACAGGGATAGAAAACTCTGACGAAATGATAGATGCTAACCACCATTATTTTTCTCACCGCCAGCATTCTCTTTTTATCTATATTTTTTCCACCTCTCTTTCTCTCACTATTTTGCTCTCCATCTTCAGCTATGTACACATGCTAGATTACACTTGGGTATGGCAGGCAATAAAGACTGACTTCAGTGAGAACCTAGGGTGGATCGTGTGTGTGTGTGTGTGTGTGTGTGTGTGTGCGTGCGTGCGTGCGTGCGTGCGTGCGTGCGTGCGTATGGGAGCATGATGAATCTTTAGTGATGTCAGATGCCCAGGCAACCCCCAAGCTCATTGTTCTTCTCACTCAACCTTCCCATCAGAACATCATGTGTAGGGATGCTCATTCAGATTCCCGGATTCCACGGAAAAAAGAAACTGAAAATTCTGCGGAAATCGGATTTACAGCAATTCGGTAATTTTAGCCCAATCACAGAACTCGAAAGCATTGGACTAATCATAGAATGGAGATGTAATGCTGGGGGGTCATACTTTCTGACCACCCAGCGCAACAAGGCTAAGAGCTGGATAATGGAAGAGGTTACACAGGCTGCCCAGAGCAACTGCAGCTCTGGGCTTCCGATATCGCGACAAATAAAACACAATGGCAGCGCAGTGCGATGTTGCGCTGCCTTAGTTCGCACTGTGCTGCCTTAGCGATAGCAAGTATTCAGACAGGTACAAGACAGGACTATAGATTGGAGCGTAACTAGTAGCAACCGCAGCTCACAGTCACGTCCACAGAAGCAGAGCAAGCAGGCTAACAACAGTCACTAGCAAGCATCCACCCAGGCAAGACAACAGGATAGAACGTAACTAATAGCAACTGTAGCCTATAGTTACGTTTCCAGAAACTAGAGTAGCAGGAATACTACAGTCACCAACGTGGTGATGGCAGAATCCAAGCTATCTGGATAATGGACTTCACTGACCCACCGCGGATGTAGCGAACGTCCATCAAGCATGGAACTAGGCAATACACAATAATAAGAAAAATAACAAACAGCTCAACTAACGGATAAATATATATTAGCAAGTCTGCATATATATTTATCAAGAACTAGCTAAAGCACAAGTAATAAGGTTGCATAGAACTACAATAACAGAACTATACAGAGTAGCACAGTGCCCAGCAGATCAGCGTACTGACCACTATGACGGGCGGGGTATGAAATGGGAGGCAGACTTTATGCTGGCATCAGCCAATGGATGCAGGTATGCAAATCTCCACACAGCTGAATGGTAATCACTCAATCCTGAGCTGACTTGATTACCATTTGCTAGCTGGCTGTGAATACAAAGAAATAAGACATAAGAAATACATGCAGTATTATGTAACAACATGCATGCAGGAAATCCAGGCCTATCTGGCCACAGCTCAGCTGCAACAAGCAATTGGTGGAATGATAACAGCATCCTGAGCTGCCCAGAACTGCAGAGCGATTGCAAATGACAATGAGACCCATTGCAAATGCACAACCGAATGCAAGCAGATAAGCCAGACCTGTCCGTTTGCAGCTCCACTGCAACGGACAGAATACGCTACAGGAGGAATCCTTACAGGAGAATTGTTCTGCAAAAATCAGATTACCTTGGTAATTGTAAACCAATGACAAGATTTTGTTTTTCAGATTTCCGATTTTCCAATTCTCTGATGCAAAAAATGACAAGTTAAATGCTTCTCAGAAAAATTTTAGCCCAATCACAGAACTCGGAAGCATTGGACCAGAGAATGCAGAATTTTTCTGCAAAATCGGATTACCGCGGTAATTACAGACCAATCACAAGATTTTGTTTTTCCGATTTCTGATTATCTGATACAAAAAAGGACAAAATAAATACTCCTTGGAAATATAGGAAAATTGACATTAGCGGAAATCTGAATTTCCGTGGAATTGGAAATAGGCATTTCCGACCATCCCTAATCATGTGCTGCACGTCATCCCTCCTACCCCCTCCATAGCAACATACACACAGTATCAGACACAGGACTGTATCCCAAGGGATCGTTCCCAATCCCTGCCAGGCGACAGCCCTTGTACGTGTGTACAAGGCTTTAGATATCTCTTCAATTCCCCCAATCTTCCCTCTTTCCTTGCTAACTCATATATTTCCCTGGCCCCTAAATAGGCACACTTTGACCAGTTTAAATTTATGATTTTGTTTTAAACTTACATAATTAAGCAAAATTTAGATTAAGTCAATAATGTTTAGATGTTTTTTTCCCCCCAAACACTTTACATGGAACAAAAACATATTAATTCTGTCATCAATATTTCACCTGAAAATTATTGATGAGAAGATTATCTCTGGAAGCCCTAAAGCACTTTCACAGGAGCATAATATGCTATATTTCTGGAAAAACTGTAAGCAGCATGCAGACATTTGTAATCTTCAATAAGAACACATCTACCATCAATAATCATTAGCCAGCACAGAGCATCACAATTATAGGATTTGGAGCAAAACACCTTTTTGTAGTTACTACAATGAATATTATAGACAACCTAACAACCAAGATGTAATCTATCATCGAAAGAAGATCCTCAAAAGCATAAGGGTAGCACCTTTGCTATTTCCAGTGTTTCCTCTTGCCATGCTCACACAGATGTTTGGAGTTGATTTGTATGAATGTTTATGACAACATTGTGATAAATATTTCATCTAAGCACCAAAAGCACCTGGTTGCCTGGAGGTTATCCACCAATCATAAATATGAAACTCTTATTTCCATATGTTTGCCCCCAAATTTGGTATTCACAAATTGGTTCAGCTCTTCCGGAAAAATAAAGCATTAAGGTTAACCAGTACGACACATATAAGTTTTATCTATTATTTAATGTAAGTATGATAACTTCTATTCAATGGAAGAAGCAAAACAAATGTAGAAGATACAATATCAATAGAGACTGTTCAAGACTGGAGAGAACAAAAATCCAACCAACCAACCCAGCATTCAAGCACAAAAACACGTTAACAGGTTATAAATAACAAATAATGAATATGAATCCTGAGTCTAGGGATAGGTCTGTGGTGTAAAAAAGATGAAGGGAGGCACACTGATAAATTTTACAGTAAATACATCCTTTCTTCAGGGACCACTCTTTTTCTTATTTTGACTGACTGGACCAAATGTATAGATAGAGAAGTAGTAAAGACTTAAACAGGTGACAAAGCCAAGATCTTTTTATTCTATCTTTGGCGAAAGAAAGAAAGAGATATATAGAGATACGATCTCGTTTCCAATTGCTTTTGGTAATTGGAACCTAATAATGTTCTCATTATTTCCAATTGCAAAGGGTAATTTGGACATCAGCAGTGCCCAGTATATATCGGAAGAAAGGGCAAATTTAGTGGCGAAGGCGGCGCAGATATTATTGGAGTGGGAAGGGTTAGTTAGTGTTAGGCAATGGTAGATGAAGGGTTAGTGTGAAAATAGGTTAGGGTTATGCAATAAATATTGTTGGAGATTGTGGAGGGGAGGGTCGGTCAGGGGCCTTTTACTCTTAATTAGCGATGTGCTCACGAGTAATCATGAGTACTTACTCGTCGTGATTCAAATGAGCTTTAATTGCCGCAGCTTTGCGGCTGGATTACAAGGGGTTACTTACCCATAATTCCGCCGTCCGTCCTTTGTTCCAAACAGCTTGCACGGGTCCTATTGGTCGCGTTGCAAGCCTCACCACAGCCAACTTCCTCCTTAAAGCTGGAAGGAGGAAGTGCGCCTAGGGGAGGCTTGCAACGCGACCAATAGGACACGTGCAAGCTGTTTGGAATGCATAGCGGACAGCGTAATTATGGGTAAATAACCCCTTGTAATCCGGCCGCTCAGGTGCGGCAATTAAGGCTCATTTAAATCATGAGCAAGCACTCATGAGCCCATTGCTGCTCTTAATGCGTTTTAATGCATTGCCTTGTGTTTTGGTATCTGCAAAAAAAGCATGCTGCATGGTGGATGCCACAATGCAATGCAACAAAACGCATTAACTGTAAAAGGGGCCTTAGGGATAAGGAACAATAGAGGGAGGACTCGTGTGAAAACAGGGTTTAGGTGTAAAAATTACCGGTATTTTACTATCAGAATTAGCCACTGACTATGGTCTAATATTGGTAATTTCACCAAGAAGGATAACCGAGGATACCGAGGATAAGCACTTCTGTACGGCACATATGTGATTTCAGACTTGCACATGCGTGAGTCCGAACTTACACATGCTTAGTATGGATGTACTCATCTTCAGAACTACTGATTGCTCAAGGAGTTTTAAACAGCTATAAGACAGAGCAGGTCGAATAGCTAGAACCGGGGACAGTGCTGCAACAATAAGCCAGACAGAGGAATGTGAAGGCTCTATGTTATTCAGGACCTTCCTTCCACCTAGGTAAGTACCTAAGAGGTACTGAGACAGGCAGGAGAGTTAACTAAGGACTGAAGAGGTACCCAGTCTGTTTTTTTTGTTTTGTTTTTTTGCAGAGAAGGGTGCAGTAATCAAGATGGGAAATGAGCAGAGCATGTACATGAATTAGTGTATTATTTCCTGTCAATATTACTCAGAACCTTATGTCAATATTACTCAAAACCTTAAAGTACCCCTACCAGGGTAAAAACTATTAAATGGTCCATGGCGGGCAAGATTACCCTTTGAGAATCGTCATGGCACTGCTCGTTGCTCTTGGAGTCTACCCCCCCCCCCCATCCTCATAGCTTCAGCACCTCCTAGAAGTTCCTCTGAGTAGTGCAGAGCTGTTCTGAAGTGTGCAGGTGTGAGCTTTGTGCTGCACCTTCACAATGAAAGAAGGTGCTTACTTTCTCTGTACTCATGCAGTTTTGAACTTGTGCCTGCATGGTTCCAATTCCCACATTGTCGCTAGGGGGAGCTTTGTTGTTTTCATATTCAACTGGATGATTTCATTGAATACAAAGATGACTGGGATCGGGGGCAGAGGACAATGAGCAGCACCAGGACACTTCTAGCCCATCATGGACTTTGGTCATTTTTTTGTCCCCAGTTCAGTGATACTTTAAGGTGTGCACACATGCTGTATCAATCAAGCATGTGTACAGGTATCCCTGAGCTTGCTTGAAGATTCAGAACGCTGTTCAACCATCTCTCTTCCACATAGAGACAGTATGCACCACTGCTTTAGCATAGCAAGGCCTCCGTACAGTGCTTTAACCCTAAACGTTCACCCAAGGGTTTAACTACTGATCACTGGACAACCATTGAGTGTGAGAATGCAGCATAAGGAAGGCCCCGTTTCCACTTCTGCATAACATAGGTGGCTGTCGCAATGCACTGCGCTGCATTGCTATATGATTCTCTCTTATGCAGCTGTGATCCCATTCATTTAAAGAAAGCATGCAACCATGTGTTGCGATTTCATGGTGAATTGGGACAAATAGATGAAAACATCAGACTATGTCATATATCAGTCTATGCACTTCTGATGTTCCTGTGTGACGCACTCAAGGCCTTACACTTGTCTATTTACCTTGCTTGCAACGCCACACCTTCAGCAATTCACTGCTTCCTAATATATGCCAACCTTTAACAGGTTTGTAACGATCGGTGTAACACAGAGAGGATCTGATTACCGGTGATCTGCAGTATCACCGAGAATGCAGATATATACCCGATTATTGATGATCTGCAGTATCACCGATAATCAGATATATCTCTAACCTCTGGACACCTGAGTAATATGAGTGTTTGGTGCAACCGTATACTTTGAGGAGAGCACCCGCGTAGAGGGTGCTAGGCAGCACGAGATACTGCTTAGAGAACAGGTTCCTTCCACTGGTCTGATGCTCCCCAAGGGGCAGAGCCAGGCTGAGAGTGGGAAGGATCAGAGAGTGAGTGACACCAAAGGTGAAGTGTCACTGACAGGTCTGGGAACTATCTCCCAACAGGGAAGATAGTTCTCGAGGTCGGACAGGCCAGGTCGTTAACACACAGACAGATAAAGTACAGAGACAGGAGACAGATGCAGAATCCTAAGACTAGCAGAGTTTGGCAACAGAGTATCAGATATACCGAAGTACCTAATCAGAGATCAGAAGAGTGGTCAGGAGAGCAGAAGGTCATAACAAATAATCAACAATGCCTAGACTTGGGTGTGAACTCCTAGATATCAACACCCCGGAACTGGTCTAGATAATAATACAGATGGTAACAGTATTCCTAGACTAAGGTGTAAGCTCCTTGGTCATCAACACCTTGGAAACTGATCTAGATAATAACACAGATACTGACAGAAGATCTGAGTGCTACCACGTAGTGATCGCAACGCCAAATACCAGAGAAATGACCAGCACCCAGTATATATACCCCAGCGCTCTCCAGCGCCACCCCTAAGTGCTGGACCAATGAAAACTGCTGGAATTGTCAGCTGACCGGCTTGGTCAGCTGACGCCCTTCTGACTGTCATAAAGGTTCTGCCTCTCCGCGCGCGCGTCCTCCTGAACCTGTGTGGACTATCAGTCCCAGCCACACCCGACATGTGTTGTAATGTTTCTGCTGTGTTGGATGCGGCACCAGCCGCACCGCTGTCCAAGCATGCGGCGGTTCCTCCGCGTTCCGCAGTACTGTCAGAATTATGCCTATGCGTGCCAGCATCCGCGTCTGACGCGGAATTCGCCGCCTTGTTCATAAGGCATGCGGCAGTTTCATCGCGCTCCGTCATGCCAGTGGATGCAGACCCACGCGTGCAACCTGCCGCGTTGGACGCGGAATAAGCCGCCTTGCTCTGAGTACTCGTGGCGGCTTTTCTGCGTTTTCTCACAAGGTTCCATTGTAAGCAGATGTTATTCCGTCACTTCACCTGTCTGTCATAGGCAAGTTTAGGTCAGGATTACTGGTGCCCAGAATCTCCCCTCAGACCAGAGCTGGTCCAGTGTCTAGAGACAGGCACAAGTTGAGACACCAGAATGTCTGCAGTCATCCTGCTGCTCACTGCACTGTGCTGCTGCCTGCACTATGTGCCGCCCCGCCCCCTTTTTTCTCCGGATACAGTTGACTTTGGATGTAGCAGTCGCATGTGTACAGAGCATGGAGCAGCTCTGGGGAACTTGACAAAGCACAGAGCCAGGTATGAGCACAGCACTGTGTCCCTGTGTTGTGCTAGTAAAGAAGGAAGCCGGGACTTGCAGAAGGCTTTACTTCCCTCTTCATTACAGATGTTGGCTGTCCTCATTATCTGTATTCACTGGCTCTTGTAACCCCAAACTGAATATTCTGCAGAGGCCAGTGGATACAGATAAGAATGATTTCAATCAGCTTATGTACTACTTCTGTAGTGACAGGAGAAGAAGCAATAAGAGAGATCTGGACGGATAAGCCAGCTAAATACTTCCTGGTCTCGGGTTATAGCGCTCTTAAATCCAATTACCTCTATGTTTAAAGCGGTATCGTCACCATAAAAATCAAGTTTCAACAGCAACTGGTCTGAGTTTATTAAGTGATAAAGAGGCTAATCCTGCATTCAAAATTTTCAAAACTTTTTCTGCTGTTATGATTTAGAGTTATCACATACTTAAGAAGCACTGGCCCTTTAGTAGTCGTGCCAAAGAATTGCATGCTGAGGGTTCTTTTTATCTATAATCTATTCCTCCTCTTTCCTTTATTTCCCTGCCAGTTGCTTATCTGAAACCTAATCCCCTACTCACTTGTGTTTACAAGCAAGGCTGAGGCGACTCAGCGATTGGAGGAGACAAGAAAAAAAGTAAAGGGCAGAAATGACATCACGAGTTAGCCTTAACTGTGGGCAAAAGACATGGCCCCCACCAGGAACAGAATTCTCGTCATTTACTATATAACATTCACTGAAATCAAAACTTGGACAGTATAATACATGTGTTATGTAAGTAGATCAAGTATTTATCTACTTATACAGGATCTTCTAAAAAAAATTAGCATATTGTGATAAAGTTCATTATTTTCTGTAATGTACTGATAAACATTAGACTTTCATATATTTTAGATTCAAATACACACAACTGAAGTAGTTCAAGCCTTTTATTGTTTTAATATTGATGATTTTGGCATACAGCTCATGAAAACCCAAAATTCCTATCTCAAAAAATTAGCATACAGTGGTGTGAAAAACTATTTTCCTCCTTCCTGATTTCTTATTCTTTTGCATGTTTGTCACGCTTAAATGTTTCTGCTCATCAAAAACCGTTAACTATTAATCAAAGATAACATAATTGAACACAAAATGCAGTTTTAGATGATGGTTTTTATTATTTAGTGAGGAAAAAAAACTCAAAACCTACATGGCCCTGTGTGAAAAAGTGATTGCCCCCCTTGTTAAAAAATACCTTAACTGTGGTTTATCACACCTGAGTTCAATTTCTGTAGTCACCCCAGGCCTGATTACTGCCACACCTGTTTCAATCAAGAAATCACTTAAATAGGAGCTATCTGACACAGAGAAGTAGACCAAAAGCACCTCAAAAGCTAGACATCATGGCAAGATCCAAAGAAATTCAGGAACAAATGAGAACAAAAGTACTGTAATTGACATCTATCAGTCTGGTAAAGGTTATAAAACCATTTCTAAAGCTTTGGGACTCCAGCGAACCACAGTGAGAGCCATTATCCACAAATGGCAAAAACATGGAACAGTGATGAACCTTCCCAGGAGTGGCTGGCCGACCAAAATTACGACAAGAGCGCAGAGAAAACTCATCCGAGAGGCTACAAAAGGCCCCAGGACAACATCTAAAGAACTGCCGGCTTCACTTGCCTCAATTAAGGTCAGTGTTCACAACTCCACCATAAGAAAGAGACTGGGCGAAAACGGCCTGCATGGCAGATATCCAAGGCGCAAACTACTTTTAAGCAAAAAGAACATTAAGGCTCGTCTCAATTTTGCTAAAAAAAACATCTCAATGATTGCCAAGACTTGTGGGAAAATACCTTGTGGACCGCCGAGACAAAAGTTGAACTTTTTGGAAGGTGCGTGTCCTGTTAAATCTGTCGTAGAAGTAACACAGCATTTCAGCAAAAGAACATCATACCAACAGTAAAATATGGTGGTGGTAGTGTGATGGTCTGGGGTTGTTTTGCTGCTTCAGGACCTGGAAGGCTCGCTGTGATAGATGGAACCATGAATTCTACTGTCTAGCAAAAAAACCTGAAGGAGAATGTCCGGCCATCTGTTCGTCAACTCAAGCTGAAGCGATCTTGGGTGCTGCAGCAGGACAATGACCCAAAAGACACCAGCAAATCCACCTCTGAATGGCTGAAGAAAAACAACATGAAGACTTTGGAGTGGCCTAGTCAAAGCCCTGACCTGAATCCTATTAAGATGTTGTGGCATGACCTTAAAAAGGCAGTTCATGCTAGAAACCCCTCAAATAAAGCTGAATTACAACAATTCTGCAAAGATGAGTGGGCCAAAAGTCCTCCAGAGTGCTGTAAAAGACTTGTTGCAAGTTATCGCAAACGCTTGATTGCAGTTATTGCTGCTAAGGGTGGCCCAACCAGTTATTAGGTTCAGGGGGCAATTTCTTTTTCACACAGGGCCATGTAGGTTTTGAGTTTTTATTCTCACTAAATAATAAAAACCATCATTTAAAACTGCATTTTGTGTTCAATTATGTTATCTTTAACTAATGGTTAATGGTTTTTGATGAGCAGAAACATTTAAGTGTGACAAACATGCAAAAGAATAAGAAATCAGGAAGGGGGCAAATAGTTTTTCACACCACTGCATTTCATCCGACCAATAAAAGAAAAGTGTTTTTAAAACAAAAAAAGTAAACTTTCAAATAATTATGTTCAGTTATGCTCTCAATACTTGGTCGGGAATCCTTTTGCAGAAATGACTGCTTGAATGCGGCGTGGCATGGAGGCAATCAGCCTGTGGCACTGCTCAGGTGTTATGGAGGCCCAGGATGCTTCGATAGCGGCCTTAAGCTCATCCAGAGTGTTGGGTCTTGCGTCTCTCAACTTTCTCTTCACAATATCCCACAGATTCTCTATGGGGTTCAGGTCAGGAGAGTTGGCAGGCCAAATGAGCACAGTAATACCATGGTCAGTAAACCATTTACCAGTGGTTTTGGCACTGTGAGCAGGTGCCAGGTCGTGCTGAAAAATGAAATCTTCATCTCCATAAAGCTTTTCAGCAGATGGAAGCATGAAGTGCTCCAAAATCTCCTGATAGCTAGCTGCATTGACCCTGCCCTTGATAAAACACAGTGGACCAACACCAGCAGCTGACATGGCACCCCAGACCATCACTGACTGTGGGTACTTGACACTGGACTTCAGGCATTTTGGCATTTCCCTCTCCCCAGTCTTCCTCCAGACTCTGGCACCTTGATTTCCGAATGACATGTAAAAGTTGCTTTCATCCGAAAAAAGTAATTTGGACCACTGAGCAACAGTCCAGTGCTGCTTCTTTGTAGCCCAGGTCAGGCGCTTCTGCCGCTGTTTCTGGTTCAAAAGTGGGTTCATGCTTCCATCTGCTGAAAAGCTTTATGGAGATGAACATTTCATTTTTCAGCACGACCTGGCACCTGTTCACAGTGCCAAAACCACTGGTAAATGGTTTACTGACCATGGTATTATTGTACTCAATTGGCCTGTCAACTCTCCTGACCTGAACCCCATAGAGAATCTGTGGGATATTGTGAAGAGAAAGTTGAGAGACGCAAGACCCAACACTCTGGATGAGCTTAAGGCCGCTATCGAAGCACCCTGGGCCTCCATAACACCTGAGTAGTGCCACAAGCTGATTGCCTCCATGCCCCGCCGCATTGAAGCAGTCATTTCTGCAAAAGGATTCCCGACCAAGTATTGAGTGCATAATTGAACATAATTATTTGAAGGTTGACTTTTTTTGTTTTAAAAACACTTTTCTTTTATTGGTCGGATGAAATATGCTAATTTTTTGAGATAGGAAATTTGGGTTTTCATGAGCTGTATGCCAAAATCCTCAATGAGAAAAACAATAAAAGGCTTTAACTACTTCAGTTGTGTGTAATGAATCTAAAATATATGAAAGTCTAATGTTTATCAGTACATTACAGAAAATAATGAACTCAATCACAATATGCTAATTTTTTGAGAAGATCCTGTATATGTGTTTTTTTCCCTGGCATAGTATGGCTGATCCTACTGCTTTAACTGAAGTGTGTCTCGCTCTCCCCCATGTCTTTCTCACCCTGGCCCATATACAGGATCTTCTCAAAAAATTAGCATATTGTGATAAAGTTCATTATTTTCTGTAATATACTGATAAACATTAGACTTTCATATATTTTAGATTCATTACACACAACTGAAGTAGTTCAAAGCCTTTTATTGTTTTAATATTGATGATTTGGGCATACAGCTCATGAAAACCCAAAATTCCTATCTCAAAAAATTAGCATATCATGAAAAGGTTCTCTAAACAAGCTATTAACCTAATCATCTCAATCAACTAATTAACTCTAAACACCTGCAAAAAATTCCTGAGGCTTTTAAAAACTCCCAGCCTGGTTCATTACTCAAAACCGCAATCATGGGTAAGACTGCCGACCTGACTGCTGTCCAGAAGGCTATCATTGACACCCTCAAGCAAGAGGGTAAGACACAGAAAGAAATTTCTGAACGAATAGGCTGTTCCCAGAGTGCTGTATCAAGGCACCTCAGTGGGAAGTCTGTGGGAAGGAAAAGGTGTGGCAGAAAACGCTGCACGAGAAGAGGTGACCGGACTCTGAGGAAGATTGTGGAGATGGACCGATTCCAGACCTTGGGGGACCTGTGGAAGCAGTGGACTGAGTCTGGAGTAGAAACATCCAGAGACACCGTGTACAGGCATGTACAGGAAATGGGCTACAGGTGCCGTATTCCCCAGATAAAGCCACTTTTGAACCAGAAACAGCTGCAGAAGCGCCTGACCTGTACTTGACACTGGACTCCAGGCATTTTGGCATTTCCCTCTCCCCAGTCTTCCTCCAGACTCTGGCACCTTGATCTCCGAATGACGTGCAAATGTTGCTTTCAACTGAAAACAGTATTTTGGACCACTGAGCATCAGTCCAGTGCTGCTTCTCTATAGCCCAGGTTGGGCGCTTCTGCCGCTGTTTCTGGTTCAAAAGTGGCTTGACCTGGGAAATGTGGCACCTGTAGCCCATTTCCTGCACAAACCTGTATACGGTGGCTCTGGGTGTTTCTACTTCACACTCAGTCCACTGCTTCCACAGGTCCCCCAAGGTCTGGAATCTGTCCTTCTCCACGATCTTCCTCAGGATCCGGTCACCTCTTCTCGTTGTGCAGCATTTTCTGCCACACTTTTTCCTTCCCACAGACTTCCCACTGAGGTGCCTTGATACAGCACTCTGGGAACAGACTATTCGTTCAGAAATTTCTTTCTGTGTCTTACCCTCTTGCTTGAGGGTGTCAATGATGGCCTCTGGACAGCAGTCAGGTCGGCAGTCTTACCCATAATTGCGGTTTTGAGTAATGAACCAGGCTGGGAGTTTTAAAAGCCTCAGGAATCTTTTGTAGGTGTTTAGAGTTAATTCGTTGATTCAGATGATTAGGTTAATAGCTCGTTTAGAGAACCTTTTCGTGATATGCTAATTTTTTGAGATAGGAATTTTAGGTTTTCATGAGCTGTATGCCAAAATCATCAATATTAAAACAATAAAAGGCTTTGAACTACTTCAGTTGTGTGTAATGAATCTCAAATATATGAAAGTCTAATGTTTATCAGTACATTACAGAAAATAATGAACTTTATCACAATATGCTAATTTTTTGAGAAGATCCTGTACAATTCACGTTTTACCTGAGTTTTCTTCTAGGTAAAAAATTTTCATCTTTGATTTCAAATAACTTTTTAGCACTTTGCAATAGAAAAAAGTATCAAAAAGTATGTAAAAAGTACT
Source organism: Hyperolius riggenbachi (assembly GCF_040937935.1). NCBI lineage: Eukaryota > Metazoa > Chordata > Amphibia > Anura > Hyperoliidae > Hyperolius > Hyperolius riggenbachi. The sequence goes on from NC_090651.1 coordinate 105,363,876, forward strand.
ATCAAAATAATTTTGAGTATTTTTTTTTGCTTGCTACTGGTTTAAAATACGTTTTATTGACAAGTTTTAAAACATCACCTAGGAGAAAACTCAGGTGAAAAAGTGAATTGCATATGGCCCCCTATCTCCCTGGTATAGCCTCTTTCCCCTTTACTCCCTGTCTCTCCTCCACAGTGCAATATGTCTGTGGATTAACTTAATATAGCTCTGCAATATAGAATATTGCAATCCTGGTATCTCTCACTTGTTTCTATGTTGCCTCCCATTCCCTCTCTCTGTACTACTCTGTCCTGTGTGTGTATCTCTCGGTCTCCCCATTCCTGTCTCTCACTCTTTCCACCTCTTCTCTCTTTCCCCCACTCTCTTCTTCCCCAAAGACACACTGACAACCACTCATGTCCTGACAGTTTTCTGTTTGTGAACCTTGGTGTATTGTGGGAAATAACGGCTTTTTCCAACTGCCAAGGAAGAAACATCTCCCTCTGTGCATAGAAACTCTCAGTAACGAAGATTCCATACAAGTAAGGTAACCTGGCAGAACTAAAGCTGTCACGACCAATGATACATTTCAGAAGGTAGATCAGGGAGAGGAAATATTTTACAATGGGCAAACACTGACTAAATCATCTATAAATTAATATTGTAAACAAAAAGCAATATAATTCATTGTCTTATTTTCACTAAAGTCCCTCTTTAAAGTGTACCCGAGATGAATAATAAAAAAAAATTCATACATACCTGGGGCTTCCTCTAGCCCCTTCCGGCCTGATTCCTCCCTCACAGTCCTCTTCCGCCAATCTACGTTATGGCTCCCGGTAACCTTGGCCAGTCGGCACAGGCGCAGTGTGGCTGCGCATGCTCCCGCGCAGAACAACCTGGTGACCGGAGTGCACACATGGCTGGAAATCGCATGTGCAGTAAGACCTGACTCCCGAAGTTACTGGGAGCAGCGGCATAGCTATTGAGCTGTGGGCCCCGATGCAAGTTTTACAAAGGGGCCCCCAAGCACTCTATACATAACAATTCATACGGCGCACCAAAACCTGCCAATGGTAACTACAGTGTCAGAGGTGCAAGAAGGGGAGGGGGAACAGCTTGTTAATTATTCCCACTATTCAAAGTATCTATAGAAGTGATTATTATGAGCACAGGACCAATAAAGAGCTAATACTGTAGTTGAGGGAGGGCCCTTCGGGGCACCGATGCGGTCGCAACCTCTGCAACCCCTATTGCTACCCCCATGACTGGGAGCCATAACGGAGGATGCAGGAGGCGGAGGACATCGGCGAAGGGCGGATCAGGCCGAAGGGGGCTGGAGGAAGCCCTAGGCATGTATGAATTGTTATTATTCATCTCAGGTTCTCGTTAAAGTTAATAGGAATGTGTGTGAGAGAGAGAGAGGGCGCTCGCGCAGTATGGAGCACGCGTGCTCCCGAAGATTTCCAGAGCCTCCCTTTGGCAGCAGAGACAGCATTATTTGACCAAATTGGTTGAATACTGCAACGGGGGAGCTAGCGCTGGAATGGAGACCGGGAGAGGAGAGGGAAGGCTCTATAGGACATGGATCCTTTCCTCTCCCTAGGTAAGTATCTGGCTTTTTTTTTAAGACCGATTCCCATTGATGCTGCCCATTAACAGCTAAGTGGGGAACACAAATGAAGAAAGCCAGGTAGTCAGAGAGCCTCCCCATTTTTGATCTGTGGGTCAGCCAATATTTTCAGGAGGCGGCCACAAAGACCAGGGGCTGATACATCCGACAGCGTATATCCAGCAGCCCACATGCAGTGTTGCCAACTTAGCTACTTTGTCGCTATATTTAGCGACTTTTAACATCCCTCTAGCGACAGATTTTAATAAAAGCTCCTAGCAACAAATCTGGCGACTTTGTCTCCTGTTATTGGAGACTTGGGAAGTCGGGAGAATCTAAGTTACCATGCCAGCTGCCGACCCCTCCCCTGTCCGTCCCCAAAAAGCACGCCACTCACAGAGACAGCAGAGACCATCCTCTCGCAGGAGTAAGCCGCCTGGTAGCCGCCCAGTACGGGCGGGGCTGGGGCAACACGGCCACGGAAACAGCCAATCAGGAGGGGGGGAATCACTGGGGGGGGGTGAGAGGCTCAGCTCAGCCAGGCAAGAAGTGGCACCAGCCGGTGGCCGCTGTTACTATGGCGACCACACGCTGGGCAGCGCAGTGGGGAGGACTGTTTGGGGGACAGAGATCTCACTCTGGATCGCCAGGCCAGCTGCCGGGGATGCGAGGCAGCAAGTGGGGGCGGAGCCGAGTCGCCAAGTGGGGGCGGATCATTATGCAAATTACGTGATGACGTCATCTAGGGCGTCGTTGGGGTGGAGCTGTTATGCAAATTAAGTGATGACGTCATCTAGCTACTTCTAGGACAGCCAATAGTTACTTTCCTTACTGACGAGTTGGCAACACTGCCCACATGGGACATATTTGTGCCCAGGACAGGGGATCCCTGGGACATATCCCAGCAGGTAAATCGGGACGTCCACTCACTCTACCTCAGAGGAACTCACACCTTACCATAGTCATACTCTAATGTACGGTGACCATACGTCGCGCTTTACCCGGGACGAGTCCCGCCTTCGGGGGGCGCTGTCCCAGGTTGCATGAGGTCCCGGGAAACGTCCCGCTTTCAGCAGCGGGACGTCCCGGCCTCGGGACTCTGGTCAACGTACAATGAACTAGCCGCAGCGTCTCATAGACGCTGCGCTAGTTCATTACGCGCAGCCCGTTCCAGCAGCCTGCATTGTGCTGAGCTCTCCGGCAGGCACAGGCAGAGCGGGGCTACAGGAAGATGGCGTCCGGAGGCGGAGCCCTGTACTGGAGACTATTTGTGTCTCCAGTACAGGGCTCCGCCTCCGGACGTCATCTTGCCGTAGCCCCGCTCTGCCTGTGAGAGGAGAGCGGTAGATTGAAGGAGGATCGTCCGGAGGAGCTGCACACACACTAGAGGCCGGCTGTGTGAGGGGACTTCTGTCAGGTGAGTACATGCTTTTTTTTTTTCCAGGTGAAATGTGCCCCCATTGTGTTTTTAGCTGACATGTTTGCCCCCATTGCGTTTTTGTGCTGACATGTTTGCCCCCATTGCGTTTTTGTGCTGACATATTTGCCCCCATTGCGTTTTTGTGCTGACATGTTTGCCCCCATTGCGTTTTTGTGCTGACATGTTTGCCCCCATTGCGTTTTTGTGCTGACATATTTGCCCCCATTGCGTTTAATTTGTGCTGACATGTTTGCCCCATTGCGTTTTTGTGCTGACATGTTTGCCCCCATTGCGTTTTTGTGCTGACATGTTTGCCCCCATTGCGTTTAATTTGTGCTGACATGTTTGCCCCCATTGCGATTAATTTGTGCTGACATGTTTGCCCCCATTGCGTTTTTGTGCTGACATGTTTGCCCCCATTGCGTTTTTGTGCTGACGTTTGACCCCATTGCGTTTTTGTGCTGACATGTTTGCCCCCATTGCGTTTGTGTGCTGACATGTTTGCCCCCATTGCGTTTTTGTGCTGACATGTTTGCCCCCATTGCGTTTAATTTGTGCTGACATGTTTGCCCCCATTGTGTTTAATTTGTGCTGACATGTTTGCCCCCATTGCGTTTAATTTGTGCTGACATGTTTGCCCCCATTGCGTTTATTTTGTGCTGACATGTTGCCCTTCAATGCGTTTATTTTGTACTGACATGTTTGCCCGCAATGCGTTTATTTTGTACTGACATGTTTGCCTGCAATGCGTTTATTTTGTACTGACATGTTTGCCCGCAATGCGTTTATTTTGTGCTGACATGTTGCCCGCAATGCGTTTATTTTGTGCTGACATGTTGCCCGCAATGCGTTTATTTTGTGCTAACATGTTTGCCCCCATAACGTTCATTTTGTGCTGAAATGTTGCCCGCAATGCGTTTATTTTGTGCTGACATGTTTGCCCCCATTGCATTCATTTTGTGCTGATATATTGCCCGCAATGCGTTTATTTTGTGCTGAATTAAATGTTGCCCGCATTGCGTTTATTTTGTGCTGATATGTTGCCTGCAATACGTTTATTTTGTGCTGACATGTTGCCCATTGCGTTTATTTTGTGGTGTCCGGGGTAACTGTTACTGCATTTATTATTTAATGGTCATAGTTGGCTATGTTTGCTGCTTTGGGGTTACGGTATACTATTAAATAGCATCACACAGTTTCTGCAGACCCATGATGCGAATCCTCGTTTGACCACATCACGGCGTAAACACTGCTTTCTTATGCCTCACTGTTATATCATTAGGTTAGCTCCGCCCATATAATGTCATGGCCACGCCCATTTGTCGGCGCGGCGCAGGCATCACGTTAGTTGGCGCAGCAGTCCCCCATTTTTTGGGGCGCCGCGCGCGCCGCCCTGTCCCAGGTTGAGCCTACAAAAATCTAGTCACTCTATCTAATGTCCTATCATATTATTCACACAAACACACTTTGAAAATCCCGGGTAGTTTCCTTGCTGTTTGCCCCTCTCTGTGGTATTATTGTGGCTAACCAAGTCACTGTCTAGTAGTAGTGTCTGATTCCGTTTCATACAATCTTGATTTCCCCTTGTAATACTAGCAGACACTATGGCCTGGGGCTGCCTGTCTGTGTATTCTCTAAACGTTAGCTTTCGCATCCATACTGGCTGATCCCATAATTTGTCTTTCCCTCTCGCAAGGCGAGGCTGCTACTGCTGCTGCTGTCACAGCTCGGAGGCTGCAGCCCTCACCCCGCATGCGCGCCGCACTCGCTCATTTCCGTACAGTGTCGTCGCGCGGCTCGCCTAGCACTCGGCAGTTTCCGTCCTATCGGGCAGCGCCATTTTGTTTGTGTGAGCGTCTGAGCGAACGGCGGAGGTTGTGTGCAGATCGGATACCGTACGGATAGAGTGGCGCGGCCATGGACGGGTATGTATCGCACGGTGCGTGGCGGGTGATAGCTGGGATAGCGGCAGGGGGCGGGTAAGCTGGCGCGGGGGGCGCTGTATGGTTACCTCCCGCCATGGCGGGAACTGACAGCATGCTCCATTCACCTGGGCGCTGCTGTGTGCCCGGGCTGTGTGCGGGCGAAGGCTGCACAGAGGCCTCCATGTGACCCGTCAGCCTAGCTGGGGGAATGGAGAGAGTGGGGCCTCCGTCCTCTCACCTGAGCTACGTCACCCTCCTTGCCTGTGTGTGTGTATGCGGCCTGTCAGTGAGTGTGCAGTGCAGGTGCATGGAGCTGTCTGATGACAGGGCCTCTCCCCAGCCAGCCATTGTGTCTAATGTGTGTCTTATGATATACATCCGTCTGCACAGACACAATGGAGCTACATACATACACACTCTGTATGTAAACACTGTAAGAATGTATATGGAGATGATGGATCTATAGCAAATGGTTGCATTGATCTATTTATCACGTCTCACAAGATGTATGTGCATGACTGACTAGACTGCTCTCTTGCTATTGTGTCTCATTATATGCATCCCTCTATACATAAACACTGTCTCTCATTCTCTACCACTCCAAATCTCAAAAAAAAAAAAAAAAAAAAGCTTTCTTGGCAGGACCAAATACATTTAGCATTACCAAAACAAAAAAACACTAGCATGGGAAGGACACACACACACACACACACACACACACACACACACACACACACACACACACACACACACACACACGTAGTGGTTAGCACTCTCGTCTTGCAGTGCTGGGTCCACGGTTTGTATTCCAGGCAGGTCAACATCTGCAAGGAGTTTGTATGTTCTTCCCATGTCTGTGTGGGTTTCTCCTGGGCACTCTGGTTTCCTTCCACATCCAAAAAACACAGAGAAGTTAATTGGCTTCCCCCTAAATTGTGGCTGGATGGTGTAATGAATAAGGGCTCAGCCTCTGACACAGGAGACCTGGGTTCGAATCTCGGCTCTGCCTGTTCAGTAAGCCAGCACCTATTCAGTAGGAGACCTTAGGCAAGTCTCCCTAACACTGCTACTGCCTATAGAGCGCGTCCTAGTGGCTGCAGCTCTGGCGCTTTGAGTCCGCCAGGAGAAAAGTGCGATATAAATGTTATTTGTCTTGTCTAAATTGGCCCTAGACTAAAAGAAATGCACTACATGATACCATGATACATAGGTAAACATACAACTATTGTAGGGATTAGATTGTGAGCTCCTCTGAGGGACAGTTAGTGACAAGACTATAGTCTCTGTACAGCACTGCACAAGATATCGACGCTATACAAATACTAAATAATACACACACCATATATAATAAGTATATGCATGGATATTGTTGATTATATGCACAAGATGGCTTACATCTATGTATCGTCTTGACTGGATTTATCACCTGCCATTGTCTGATACACTTCCTTCTACTCTATACTCGCACACACTCTCTTTCTATAGTTTACTGCAAGTATACACATTGTGAATATTGATCTATATGCTAAAGGGTTGCCTAGATCTGTTATAATGTCTTAAGAGAAGCATGTGTATGTCTTGACTTATCCCCTGCCATTGTGTCTCGCTAACCATCCCCCCCCCCCCCCTTACTAGCTCAGTGGGACACACAATACAACAGCCATGATGTCCATATGTGTTTTCAGAATTCGTGTTGAATAGTGATGATCATATTATATAGGAAGTTGCATAGATCTAATCATCTGTCAGAAGATGCATGTTTATGATCAGGCCTTTCTTCAGCATACCATGACTTTGTGTATGCTAACACACACTCCCACTTTATAATTACTGGTACTACAATCAGCGGGGGCTAAACCAAAACTTTATAAAAGCGACTGTTTGACATCCTACTTAATTAAGTGAGCTTTTATGCTGGGAATACACCATGAGTTTTTTTCAGCAGCTAGATAGTTCGATAGATAATTTCCGACATGTCCGATCTTATTTTGAACGATTTTCTGATTGACTTTCTCATAGAAGTAAATGGAAATTGATCAGAAAAACGATTGGAAAATCAATCGGAAAGTAAATCTGCCAAGAAAACTCCTTGTGAATTCCTAGCATTAGTAAAGCTGTCATTGGATTCTATGTCTGATAGCCCTGTACAAAGTTCTGGTCATTTTAGTTTATAAAATACTGTAGTTGTGCAAATATGACCAGGTCTCTCATTTTATACATATATTTGCTTCCTTCGGAAACCACTGTGATAGTCATTCTTTAATGCACACTGGGCTGTTTCACCCCAAAAAGCACTAGCGATTTTGAAACAATTTTCCATAGCGTTTTTGCTTTTCTATATTTGTTACATAATCTCGATCACTCCAACAATGCTACATGCATTGCTTTTACGATTTTAATGATCGTCTGGTGTGAAATAGCCTATAGGATTTCATTATTCAAATGCTTTTTAAAACACTGATGATCATAAATGTACTTCAAAATAATTTTTGGTGTAATGATGGGCATACATGGAGTTTCTTTTCCTTATCAATCGAGCCGCTGATGGCCGACAGGTCCGATGACCTGCTGGATAGAGTCCCTGCTCCATCCCCGCCGGCGGGGAATCGAGCGCCGGCAGGGACGAGCGGGAATCGATCCATGCGGACGAGCGGGGACGCGGCGGGAGTAGATCCGGCGGCTAATCGGCCGCTGGATCGACCCGTGTATGCCCAGCATAAAACAGCTCATACACTTATCGGTCATAAAGTAGATTTGTATGAGCGGGCTGTTCCCTTGATATTGTGTGCCTACATTGGCAAATCTATACAATCCTTATTACTGCTGAGATCTAGCCGTACTTCTGTAGCTTTGTCTTTACATATTCACAAAAGTATACTTCATAGGTCTTCATGTATGATTTCACCTCTAGTTATTATACAGTATACATGTCATTGAATCATCTGAAAGATGATGCATGTTTATGACTAGGCCTCGTTCAAGCCATTGTTTCTTTTTACTGGCAAAGCAAATCTATCTGCGGTACTCACAAACTTTCACATGTCTCTTTTTATCACTTGGGATGAATTGCAAGTGAATGCGGCAAATCTAAATGCTGTTTGTTTTTTTGTGTGCAATAACTGGAATTATCCTTAAATCAGTAGGATCAGCCATACTATGCCAGGGAAAAAAACACATATATAAGTAGATAAATACTTGATCTACTTACATAACACATGTATTATACTGTCCACGTTTTGATTTCAGTGAATGTTATATAGTAAATGATGAGAATTCTGTACCTGGTGGGGGCCATGTCTTTTGCCCACAGTTAAGGCTAACTCGTGATGTCATTTCTGCCCTTTACTTTTTTTCTTGTCTCCTCCAATCGCTGAGTCGCCTCAGCCTTGCTTGTAAACACAAGTGAGTAGGGGATTAGGTTTCAGATAAGCAGCTGGCAGGGAAATAAAGGGAAGAGGAGGAATAGATTATAGATAAAAAGAACCCCCAGCATGCAATTCTTTGGCACGACTACTAAAGAACCAGTGCTCCTTAAGTATGTGATAACTCCAAATCATTGTGTGCATCTTTATCACTTAATACACTCAGACCAGTTGCTGTTGAAATTTGATTTTTATGGTGACGATACCGCTTTAAGCACACATGATGTCAGGCAACAGGCGGAGCGAGTGGCGTGGCCAAAGCAATCAGCCATTGCTTGGCTAAGTTGATCTGCCTGGCAGATCGCTAGCCAGACGGCGGTTGTTTGCCAGGGATACTGTACACACGCCAGATTATTGGCTGAGGCAGTCATTATCGGCCGTCTGGCGTGGGTACACAGCTTAAAGGACAACTGAGGTGGCATGATGAGATAGACGTGTATGTACAGTGCCTAGCACACAAATAACTAGGCCGTGTTCCTGTTTTTTTCTTTCTCCGGCTGAGAGAGATAAACATCAGGTATGCAAGTGATTTTCTGACCGGGTTGGACTAGGTCAGACTATAGCATAACCCTCACTGATAAGTAATTACCGCCATAAAACACTTTCCTGTCAGTAAATGACTTCTGAGAGGAGGAAAGAGATAAAAAGGGTCAATAAATCATAGCTTTTATCTCTGGCATATTTTCAATGAAGGCGTCATTGAGCAGAGACAATGAAACAGTTAAACTTAAAAACTAGATTTAAATATAATATAAAACTGTGAGATATCGGAAGTCATTTTTAGGAGGAGAAGGATAGATACAATTGTTTTTCTCATCAGTTTATTTTTACCTCGGATATCCTTAAAGGGCACTTTTTTCTTTTCAGGTACAATTTAATCATTCACTTTTGTACAAACTATGAGATAAGACAAAGGAGGGGTATGACCTGATTGAGTACAAACAAACCTTATTCAAAATGTAAACAAAACTTTATTTATATAATTTATCCAAAATATTAAAACATGAAAAATAAAAAATCCACCAGGCAACCCACCGCCCACATTAACCCAGCCCGTTTCACCCCAAGCCCCCCAAAAAAGGACTACCCACCCACAGCCACCAAATGCTCCTATGGGTCATGTGCACATGAACAATACTAATGGCTGCGCAGCCTCTAGTTGTGAACAAGAAGACTGTTCTTAATACGTAAGATTCAATGATGCTTTCGTTAATCTTGAAATGACCCTGAGAAAACTGGCAGGGAGAATCTGTTATTAATCTATAGAGTTCCACTGGAAAGCTCCACTCAAGTTAGTGCCTGCTGGCAAACTTCACAGCATCAAAAAAGGTCAGAAACAGATGATTTCTCCACATGACCGAGGGTTCCATGTACAACACAGTCTATGTACACATGCCAGCTCGACAGAGCAGAACGAGATCTTCATGTCTCCATGGCTTGAAAATCACCACAGGCATATATAACAATGTAGCATAGCAATATCTTTTTGCAGCAAGCACAGTGATGCAGGCCAATCAGACAGGGTAGCAAAGCAGGTAAAGTAGCAGTTCAGCGCATATCAATGCAGCATAGCATATGCAAGTCATATCATGGCAAGATGCATAGAGTGAAAGTTCATGCATGGGTAGCATTAGTAACGTTTCTGTACAGCCAAATGGTAGTTTGCTCCGTTAGTAGCAACACATGTGCCCTGTGGGCTCTTACTGTGTCCCCAGATGAGAAGTTCCAATGGCTTGTGGTGAGATATGAGCCGTTCAGCCAAGCGAGGAGATGTGGTGCTGCGAGGAGGGAAGCCGGGGGCCCGGCTAGACAGCGTGGGAGAGTGGGGATAGCATCACCGTGATGGAGGACGGCGTCCTCAATCGATTTCGCCGGCTCTCCCGGCTTCTTCAGGAGGCGTGTCCCTCCGTAAACGACGCTGCGGCTAAGCGCAAGCCGCCGGCTGCAGGATACGGCATCCCCCGTCCCCACCCCAGGGCCAACACAAGCGGGAGGGCGGGGCAGGCAGACAAGACGGGCGCGCCTGGGGCAGGCAGTCAAGACCCGGCGCGTCCGCCAAGCCCCGCCCCCCTGCACGCAGGCCCAGGGGAGGGAGCGGGGGACGCCAGAAAGCTGCCGGACCGAATGGCGGCAGCACAAAAGCAGCAAAGCGTCCAGCCCAAATGTAGGTTAACATTACATGTACTTATATGACAAGATCATTCATCCAGGTTAGAAAATAAAAATATATATGCAATACCGCCCAATGGCAGAGATTAATTGAAATTATACATGACAGTATGTATACCTCCGCTCCACAGTAGTGGCTAAATTAACCCCATCACATCGAGCGATGAGCGTGCAAAAGCACACACTCTCACTCAGATGGGGACATGCCTTTAATCAGCAGCTAAACATATCATAACATATTATAAAGAATTATATTATATATAACGCGGAGCACAGTGGGTAAAATGCCCCAGTGAAAAGCCTCAGGCCCCTAACCCCTGGACCTGCACTACAGACACAGACAGCAAAGAGGACAGCAACCATATCAAAAAATATATATAGACCCAATCACTGAAGTGGGAGAAAAGGGACATAACTAGTATTTTCTTTAAGGCCTGGTAATTTAGTTGCTTCAAGGTCAAAAATCCAAGGTGCTTCTTGTTGTAAAAGTAAACGATCCATATTATCACCCCTCACAGCATTGTGGACAGGGGAGGACTGGCCAGGGGGGAAGGGGGGAGATTTCCCCCCAGGCTGCCTCTCATTTAATGATTTAGGGCTGGTGCATAGCCTGTTGCATTCAGGTTATTGTATAAGGCAATATGAACCACTAGGTTGGCTGAGGGAAGTAAAAGCCCAATTAGCAATTAGAGGGCGGGAAAGTAAATATACACAGCATGATGCAGAGCAGAGGCTTGCCTGGAGGGTCTGTGGGAAAAAAACTGTCTGCTCTCTTACCTTCATAGCTCCCAACTTTCCCTCTTTTGAAGGGACAGTCCCTCTTTGGATATACAGTAAGTGTGTGTGGGGGGACCATTTGGGCTGAGGCTGCCATGAACATGGGCCTCTAGTTTGTTTTCCCCCCAGGCCAAAAGGTCCCAGTCCTCCCCTGATTGTGGATGCGATCCAAGCCAACAAAACGCAAACACTGAAACCTGGCTCCATGAGCAGACTTGAAAGGTCTCGCTACAGGGGTAAGATTACTTACATTTGTACTTTTAATACTTGCAATATGTTGCGAAATTCTTAAACTGAATTCATTTTTAGTTTTTCCCACATAAAACGCCCCACATGGGCAAAGTAGCAAATATACCACAAGGGTAGTGCTGCAATTAACAATGTGGGAAATGCCATTCACGACCATCTGGTAGGCGAATTGATCTGCCCACCTGAATGTATCGACTTACTGAACACCCACCACAGGTATATGTACCGGTGACCTTACAGTGTTTTATGCTGGCTTGGGGATCCACAAAATGGCTGCTGACCAGAAAATCCCGTAAAGATGGTGCTCTACGGAACGAAAAGAGGGGGGGTTCTTGTTACAATTGTGCTTAATTTGGTGTCATTGGTGAGAATGTGCCAATGTTTCTCCAAAATTTTGGAGACCTCTCGATGTTGCGCGGAGAATTTTGTGCAGAATCTCATGGCTTCCAATCTATTTCGGGCAGGGTGTCTACCTGTATCCAACAATGCGGTTCTATCACTTGCATCTGCTCTCTTATATGCCTTTGTAAGGATCTTATCTTTATAGCCCCTTTGTCTGAATCTTGACCTCAACTGCGCGGCCTCCCTCCGGAAAATAGTATCCTCAGAACAATTCCGTCGGACACATAAATACTGTCCGGTAGGAATTCCTCTAATAGTATGACTAGGATGAAAGCTTTCCGCTCTCAATAATGCATTTGTTGCAGTTTCTTTTCTGTATAAACGTGTAGAGATGAGGCCATCAGCCGAGATTAGAAGATCTAAAAATGGGACTTCCGCACAACTCATGTGCATAGTAAATTTAAGATTCCATGTAATTTTTTTAATAACCTCAATGAACTGGAGCAGAAGATCTCTACCGCCCGTCCAAAAAACCAAGATATCGTCGATGTACCTGTGCCAGGCCAAGGCGTGACACAGGTACATCGACAGGCCCTCATCAGAGAACAACTACCTCTCCCACGCCCCCCAGGTACAGGTTGGCATACGATGGAGCACAGGTTGTGCCCATCGCAGCCCCCTGCACCTGGAGGTGGTGGGTACCCTCAAGCAAAAAAATGTTATTTCTCAAAATAAAATCCAAGAGGGTCAGTAGAAACATGTTATGGGCCGTATTCTGTATACTCAATTCCCCAAGAAAAATCCTAACAGCCTCCACCCCAAAATCATGCGGTATGCATGAATATAGGGCCTCTACGTCTAAGGTCACAAGTAGCACACCAGAAGGGAGCTGAAGATTCTCCAAAATTTGTAATAGATACGACGAATCCCGGACATATGATGGCAATGCCCGAACATGTGGCTGCAGATGTCTGTCAACATAGACGCTAGCGCGTTCAGTCAGAGAACCCCAGACCCGATACAATCGGGCGTCCTGGGGGTTTCCTTAAAGGAATCGTCAGGCAAAAAAAAAAATTGAGTTTCACTTACCTGGGGCTTCTACCAGCCCCATGCAGCCATCCTGTGCCCTCGTAGTCACTGCTGCTCCAGTCCCCCGCTGGCAGCTAGTTTCGTGTTTGCCGACCTCAAGGTCAGAGTACATTTTTACACGTTGTTGGTGCAATGCGTAAAAATGTATGTGTTCATGTTCCTGCACCAGCGGAAATGCGTAAAGATGTACTCTGACCCCGAGGTCGGCAAAAACAAAACTAGCTGACGGAGGGGGACCAGAGCACCATTGAGTGACTACGAGGCACAGGATGGCTGCATGGGGCTGGTAGAAGCCCCAGGTAAGTGAAACTTTTTTTTTTTTTTTTGCATGACGATTCCTTTAAATCTTTATGGACTTTTGGAAGTGAATAGAATGTGGGCAAAATTGGATATAGTACTTTCAAAAAGGTCACTGTGTCTAAATCAATAACCGTGCGGGATAAAGCGTCGTCAATGATCGCAAATAACTCCCTCTGGCAGCGTGTGGCCCTCGACGAAGAGACCCTCGCATAACAACTTTGCTGGTTCAAAATGTCAAGACTCATCTCTCTATACAGTTCCACCTTCATAAGCACAGTGTTTCCCCCTTTATATGAGTGTTTAATAACCCATTTTTTATTGATCATTAATTCCGTGAGTGTACCACGCTCAACCCGATCCAGATTGTCATTATCTGACTTGTGACCCCTTAGTTTAGAAATATCCCTCTTTACCACCTCAATGAAGGTTCTCAGATTAGGGAAAATGGAAATAGGCGGAAATTTTTTGGAAGTATTACGTAGTCCAACTCATCCAAATTTGGGACGAAGTAAGATGCATACAGGTTTGTTTGTTCAGTTTGAGAACCAGCCACAGTATCACTTTGTAGCTCGTTTAAGGTTTGGAGGATAGTAAGATCCTCTTCTGACCACGGCTTCTCCAAGATATGTGAAGGAACTTTTCTTGACTTGTCACCATAGAGGGCCTGTAATAAAATCCGCCTTCCAAACAAATGCAGATCCACTATAGTATCAAAAACATTTGTTATACGTGGGACAAAAGCCCAAGCCTTTAGATAATAATGATAAATATTCATCAGGAATAATTTCCCCTGTCAAATTGATAACTTCTAGATCTGCATTTGGGGAGATAGCTCCTCCACGGTCCCCATCAGTCACCTTCCCGACCACCCGACCATTGGCTAAAAAAGCCGAGGTTGAGGATGAGAAAGGTGAGATGCCATCGGAGTCCTCCTGACATGATGAATCTGTATCTTTACGGATGTTTTCTTTTTCCTTGCCTTTTTTATTATTATTGCCTGGCTTGGGTGTGATCTGTCCAGTTTATGTCTCAGATTATATTGTTTGGAATTATCGATCCCGGAAGCAGAGCTATCCGAAATGGGAATACTACTACCAACCGATGAATCTGATTCCTCTGCAGCCTGAGGCTGCTTAGGAGGATCTCGCTTAGGGGATTTGGGTTTAATAGGAGGCCGTCTCCTTGGATTGCTCCACCTATAGGCGGAACCAATTTTGTATGCCGTTCTATCTCCTAGGACTTTTTGATCCCTATGTATCACCAATTTTTTGTTAAATTGGGTGGTATGTTTGTCTAATTCCTTACTACGAGTTTTATATAGTGGGTCCTTCTCAAATTCTTTTAAAGAGTCCGAGACCTTTTGGATCTCTTCCTCTATTGTTTTTAGATTCACTTTTGTATATAGCGATCTTAGCCCTGTGCAAAATTCTGGTTCAGCTCCTGCCTATTGCAGTTATTGAAGAAGAAAAACATACTGGTTCCTCCAACAAAACATAACATCTGTAGGTCAGAGTAATCTGAGGACAATTTTTTTTATATACTGCTGTTGCATAACTGAGAGATGCGTTTATATAATGTAAGAAAGGCTACATTCAAACTGACATGTTGTAGTGCATTGCTTCAGATAATATAACCGCTAAGCTAATGTGATGGAATTATGTTGTAATGGTACATTAACATTGGCGTGTTAGCTTTACAACAGAATCAGTTGGCATAATGCAAGGCATGCTGTGTGGTACTGGACTATGTGCACATTAAAGAGAATCTGTATTGTTAAAATCGCACAAAAGTAAACATACCAGTGCGTTAGGGGACATCTCCTATTACCCTCTGTCACAATTTCGCCACTCCTCGCCGCATTAAAAGTGGTTAAAAACAGTTTTAAAAAGTTTGTTTATAAACAAAACAGGAAGTAGGTTGATGTACAGTATATCCACACATAGAAAATACATCCATACACAAGCAGGCTGTATACACCCTTCCTTTTGAATCTCAAGAGATCATTTGTGTGTTTCTTTCCCCCTGTTCTCATGCACTGAAGTTTCAGGCTGCTCTTTTCTTCCTGCAAACGGCTTTGCCCTTGTCTGTAATTCCTCAGTATGTGAAAGCCCAGCCAGCTCAGAGGACGATTTAGCCAGCTTGTAAAAGATAAGAGAGAAGAGAGAAGCTGCTCTAATCTAAATAACACACAGGCAGTGTGCAGAGAGGGGCCTGGAAGGGGGAGTTCATAGCAGAACCACAACACTGAAGAACTTGGCAGCCTTCCAGACACAGGCCGACAAGTCTGACAGGGGAAAGATACATTGATTTATTACAGAGACAGTGATAGTAGAAAGTGCTGCAGTTAGCCAGAACACATTAGAATAGCTTTTTGAACTTGTAGGATGATAAAAAACAGGATGCAATTTTTGTTACGGAGTCTCTTTAAAGAGGAACTTCAGCCTAAACAAACATACTGTCATTAAGTTACATTAGGTATGTTAATTAAAATAGATAGGTAATATAATTTCTTACCAACCCTGTTTTGAAAGAACAGGCAAAAGGTTGTGATTTCATGGGGGCAGCCATCTTTTTGGTTGAAAGGAGGTGACAGGGAGCATGAGGCACAGTTCCAACTGTCCTGTATCCTGATCAACCCTACGCGCTAGGCTTCAAATCTCAAAAAACAATATCAGAACAATATCAGAAATCCCATCATGCTTTGCGCAGCATCAGGGGAATAATTCCCAGGCAGAATTCTTTGATCGGGGTGGAAATGAGCTTTTGTGCAGCTAAAAATTAGGCTTGGGTATGAAGTTTTGATGCTGTGAAACTGTTAAAGAAACCAAGTTTTTTTCAGTGCTCAGAGTAGATTTTTATTCTGGAGGTTCACTTTAACCACTCAACGACCGCCTAACGCCGATAGGCGTCGGCGGGTCGTTAGTGGTATAGCATGGAAACGGCCGCTCGATCGAGTGGCCTTTCCATGCTAGTTTATAGAGACTATTCATACAATACCGCGCCACAAAGTACACACAGTGATTACCAGTCCGTTCACAACAAACAGTTTATGGGATCGCTGCAGAAAAAAGTCCAATCACTGGGTCATATAATTCAATTATGCTGCTGCGCTCTCCAATCCTGAAACAAAAAACACACTCCACATAGGGCAATATTGTTTAAGTTTTGTGCCCCAATTTACACCAGTGTCTCGTGCTCCCCCGGTGTCACACGCTTATTCCTTGTCCCCTCTCACTAGATGCTCACCAGATTGTTACCACCTCAGTCTTTCAGGTGGATCTTAAGTCTGTCTATATCAATATATTCACTTGTTCCTGTAAATCAGAAAAAAACTCCACATAGAGTAGTACAGTTCAAAATAAGGCAGTTCAGGCAATCCCAGTGCTACATACACTCCAATCGTGCAACACCACCCGTTGATCGTGTTCCTGCACCAAATTACATGCCACACTGCTCACCAGATGCAGCCCACCTCTATGCACAGGTGGATATTGCGCTTTTTTACTCCAATAACTCCACACGATCCTCAGTGGTTCAAACACTCCTCTAACAAAGGCTTTCCATTTATTTTCACTAAAATTGTAGCTCAAAACATAAAAACATAAAAACAAAAACCGCATATAGCGTATTACTGATAACAATGCTCCAGTGCGCAGCCAAAATATTGCACTTACGCCTCCTGAAGCTTTATGCGCATATTGTACAGGTGGATGTCAATGCCCATCCGTCTGGCTCCCGGGTCCGCTCCGAGACTTCCGCGTCCTCCCGTTCCGCCTTCACGTTTGCCCGCAGGGTGTATCCTAATGCGCTTCCTTGTTGACCAACAAGGGTCAACAAGGAAGCGCATTAGGATACACCCTGCGGGCAAACGTGAAGGCGGAACGGGAGGACGCGGAAGTCTCGGAGCGGACCCGGGAGCCAGACGGATGGGCATTGACATCCACCTGTACAATATGCGCATAAAGCTTCAGGAGGCGTAAGTGCAATATTTTGGCTGCGCACTGGAGCATTGTTATCAGTAATACGCTATATGCGGTTTTTGTTTTTATGTTTTTATGTTTTGAGCTACAATTTTAGTGAAAATAAATGGAAAGCCTTTGTTAGAGGAGTGTTTGAACCACTGAGGATCGTGTGGAGTTATTGAAGTAAAAAAGCGCAATATCCACCTGTGCATAGAGGTGGGCTGCATCTGGTGAGCAGTGTGGCATGTAATTTGGTGCAGGAACACGATCAACGGGTGGTGTTGCACGATTGGAGTGTATGTAGCACTGGGATTGCCTGAACTGCCTTATTTTGAACTGTACTACTCTATGTGGAGTTTTTTTCTGATTTACAGGAACAAGTGAATATATTGATATAGACAGACTTAAGATCCACCTGAAAGACTGTAGTTTATAGAGACTGCCTCCGTGAACAGTGTGCGAGCCGCCGATCGCGGTTCGCACGCATAATGTAAACATCCGGGGAAGAAATCCCCGCTGTTTACATCACACGCGCAGCAGCGCGACGTAGATCGGCGATCCCCGGCCTCTGATTGGCCGGGGATTGCCGTCATCTGATAGGCAGACGCCTATCCTATCAGGCACAGGACGGAATTCCGTCCTGTGCCGCTCAGAAAAAAAGGTAGAGGGAGGGTAAGCCAGGGAGCCCAGAAAATGCTGCGGAGGGGGGCTTTGAGGAGCCCCCCCCGCAAATCAGTAGTAGCCGGCGGCGATCAGACCCCCCCTGCAGGACATCCCCCTAGTGGGGAAAAAGGGGGGGAAGTCTGATCGCCCTGCCACATTCCTGATCGGTGCTGCGGGCTGTAGAGCCCACGCAGCCCCGATCAGTGCAAAATCCCCTGGTCCTTAAGTGGTTAAAGAGACTCTGAAGTGAGAATAAATCTCGCTTCAGAGCTCATGGTTAGCAGGGGCATGTGTCCCTTCACCCCCAACCCCCCCCCCCCCCCCCTGCAAAATCAACGACCAAATTGGTCGTAAATTTTGCTT
This sequence comes from Hyperolius riggenbachi, assembly GCF_040937935.1. NCBI lineage: Eukaryota > Metazoa > Chordata > Amphibia > Anura > Hyperoliidae > Hyperolius > Hyperolius riggenbachi. The sequence continues at coordinate 105,382,145 of NC_090651.1, forward strand.
TTCTGAAGGCAGGGCTAACGGCTGCAGCCCTGCCTCTCAGCGCGTCTGTCAGACGCGCATCGCCGCCTCTCCCCCACCCCTCTCAGTGAAGGAAGACTGAGAGGGGCGGGGGAGAGGCGGAGGTGCGCCTCTGATAGACGCGCGGGGGGCAGGGCTGCGGCGGTTAGCCCTGCCCCAATGCGGAAGCGCTCCCCCGCTGCACGGAGGGGATTTGGGGGATCAGGGACCCCCGTTAAGCCGCGGGATAGCGGCGTTTTAGCAGGGGCACACATGCCCCTGCTATCTATGAGGTCTGAAGCGAGATTTATTCTCGCTTCAGACTATCTTTAAGGGCTTATTTCCACTGCAGCCGCGGCCAATTGCCGATTCAGTCACGACTCCCGTTGGGCTTTGTAGCCGCAGCCTGAATCGCTATAGTAAGCCGAGCCATTAGGTTACAAAACTTAGCAGCTGAGTTGCAGTCAGTGTCTTTCTGCTGCATTGCCTCCCATGCTCTACAGCTGCTCATGTGAATTAGTGGCATTGTCACCATAGAAATCAAATTTCAGCAGCAACTAGTCTGAGTGTATTAAAGAGACACTGAAGCGAAAAAAATATATATGATATAATGAATTGGTTGTGTACTATGAATAATTACTAGAAGATTAGTAGCAAAGAAAATATTCTCATATTTTTATTTTCAGGTATATAGTGTTTTTTCTAACATTGCATCATTCTCTAATATGTGCAGATTACACAACACTCAGCATTCAAAATGATTCTTTCAGAGCAGTCTGTGAACTAATGACCTCTCCTTTGCCAGAGGAAAAGTAAATAGTTAACTAACAGTTGAGATAATAAAAGTCAGAAAACAGCCCTCTCCAGTAGAGATAATGGCTTTTTTGCATAGAGATAACTGGAGTTTCTTAACTCTTCCTGTACTGGAAACAATTAGACTGATGTATCTGTTCTTAAAGAGAACCCGAGGTGTGTTTAAAGAATGTTATCTGCATAGCGAGGCTGGATCTGCCTATACAGCCCAGCCTCTGTTGCTATCCCAAACCCCCCTAAGGTCCCCCTGCACTCTGCAATCCCCCATAAATCACAGCCATGCTGTGAGGCTGTGTTTACATCTGTAGTGTCAGTCTCAGCTGCTCCCCCGCCTCCTGCATAGCTCCGGTCCCTGCCCCCATCCCTTCCCTCCAATCAGCAGGGAGGGAAGGGATGCAGGCGGGGACTGGAGTTCTGCAGGAGGCGGGAAGAGCAGCAGACTGACACTCTAGAGATAAACACAGCCAGCTCTGACAAGCTGTTTGTCAGCAGCGTGGCTGTGATTTATGAGGGATTGCAGAGTGCAGGGGGACCTTAGGGGGGTTTGGGATAGCAACAGAGACTAGGCTGTATAGGCAGATCCAGCCTCTGTATGCAGATAACATTCTTCAAACCCACCTCGGGTTCTCTTTAATGTTTTATTTCTTAGCTGTACTACACATACAAATCATATCATAGTTTTTTTTCCGCTTCAGTGTCTCTTTAAGTGATAAAGATGCTAATCCTGCATTTAAAACTTTTTCTACGGTTATGATTTGGAGTTATCACATACCTTAGCAGCATTAGATTTGCGGGTTGGGTAGTTGATCACAGCTGATGCAATGCTTGCAGGTGGTTGCCTTACCTCCAGCCACTGGCAGACGTACAGGAATGACCGATAATAGATGGATCCACCAGTGTCTGCCATTTGTGTGAATTAACTCTGAATAACTGCTTCATTTGGTCAATTAATTTCCAAGCTGCCTAAAATTAGCATCAACTCAGGATTATTAGCATCTCATTTGCCATACCAATATTACTGTTATGGATTAGACTCAGTAAAGATAGTTGCAGATAAAGTATTTACTGGATGCAAAAGGGAAACATATCTAGTGATTTTGCATTTGAAAGACTGTGAAGATGTACATTAAGCTCCACAGAGCATGTATGTTCTTTAGCTAAAATAGAAGAGACCCTTATTCAGCTTCTTTTTTTCATAGGGGTGGGGGGATGTTAAAGTGAATGGCTAGGAAAAAAATCAGTCCAAATCGCTTCTTTCTAGGTACGTGTCAGGTTTGATTTAGGATTCTTTTATTCTTCAAATTGCATTTCCAATTTGCGATTTTTCACTAAATGCTAGCAACACAATAAGAAAAACGCAGCATGCAGGACTTTTTTTGATCCCATCAAAAATTGGATAGGCATTAAAATTGGAGTCAAATGTAGTGTAAATGTTCATGCAGGTAGTGCCCTGGCGGGGATTCTAACTGGGGACCCAGCGCTGCAAGGCGAGAGTGCTAACCACTACGCCACTGTACTGCACTAAAAGATGGATTGGATAGTGATAATCTAACGTTAGCTTTTTGCTGGTGGCAAACTTTTCTTTTGCTTTTTTATTATCAGATTTGATAGCGATTTATGTTTACAGCAGAGGTGTATATGCAGCATAAAACACAACCTGTCATGTCTGAGGATGGCAGCCATCGTGCTCAGATGTAACTCCATAGAGGGGCCCTCTCTTGAATGCCCATGGTGCAGGGGAGCAGCTGGTAAGCTGTGAATTCACTGCCTTGAGCATCCCTGGAAAAAGGGGACTTGCACTCTTTTAGCGTCTGTTTACTTTTCAGAAAACAGACTAAATTGGACAAGCTATTCTGAGCTTTTTATCATAAATATCAACTTGTTTTTATTAACGCTTGCTGTACTGGAAAACATAAGGGACTTCAGACAATTTCTTAGTAGAGCTTAGTAGTACATGTACCTATGTTTCTCATCATATCACGGTTCACTGTCCAATACTACCTGTTTCACAGTGGAGTTGAGAGCTGCAATTGATATATTGCACATGCGTGTGTTACAGCAGGATTAAAACATGGCTATGATTAAACAGACTCTGTACTCCCAAAAAAATAGCTCTTTTGGATTCTTACCTCGGGAGGGGGAAGCCTCAGGGTCCCAATGAGACTTCTCCGACCCCTGAAGCTGGCAGCATTCCAACGCTGGTCCCCCCGAAATTTCCCCCCGACAAGCTATATCCACCTTAACCCGAAGGAAGAGCATCTAGTGCACCTGCGCAGGATTATGGTAGCTAAATATTTACCTTGCCGCACTTTGGGGGACCCTGGCAGGCTAACGGAGGGTAACGAAGGGAATGGAGGGTGGAAGAAGCCTCTTAAGGATCCATAGGCTTCCCCCTCCTGAGGTAAGTACCCCCAGAGGGTTTTTTTTTTAGTTATAGGTTTTCTTTAAAGTGTACCAGAGCCCAGTAAAAGAAAAAGATTTATACATAGCTGGGGTTTCCTCCAGCCCCATCCGCTCCGATCGCTTCCACACTGCCATCCTCCGCTGTCTGCAGCTTCTGTACTGTGTCCTATCACTGCCCTCAGTCGGAGCCAGTCTACGCAGGGGAAGTGCGCTCTGCGACTGCTGGAGAGATCCGTAGAGGGCGCACTTCTCTTACGTTAGACTGGCTCTGACTGACGGAAGTGCGGGAACCTGATATCGGAGCTACAGACAGCGGAGGACGGCGGCGTGGAAGCGTTCGGAGCGGATAGGGCTGGAGGAAGCCCCAGCTATGTATTAATCTTTTTATATTACTGGCCTCTGGTTTGGACGGGGTTTGGCCCGAAACATATTCGCAATATGCTGTGATTGGATACGTCCGAAATAAATGATTGGACTGAGGCATTGTATGGATCCTCTTTACTTGTTGTATCATTGCCATTAGAACTGGCTATCCCTGGTCCAGCACTGCTCTCACTGGCGTGTAGCAGTTTTCCAGTTTTTTTTCGTAGGATTAAAACATGAATATAAAGCATGTATCGTGAAAGTTCCAGCTGTGAAAAAGGAAGTATCTGGAGGATGGAGCGCTGTGGTAAGAGCCGAACGTCTATCTCAGTAAGTTAAAGGACAACTGTAGTGAGAAGAATGAGGCTGCCATATTTTTCCTTTTAAACAATACCAGTTGCCTGGCAGCCCTGCTGATCCATTTGGCTGCAGTAGTATCTGAATAACACTAGAAACAAGCATGCAGCTACTCAGATCTGATAGTAATGTCAAACACCTGAAATGCTGCATGCTTGTTCAGGGTCTATGGCTAAAAGTATTAGTCAGAGGATGACACCAGAAACAAGCATGCAGCTAATCTCCTCAGATCTGACAATAATGTCAGAAACATCTGATCTGCTGCATGCTTGTTCGGGGTCTATGGAGGTAGAGGATCAGCAGTACAAGCAGGCAACTGGTATTGTTCAAAAGGGAATAAATATGGCAGTCTCCATATTCCTTTTGCTTCAGTTGTCCTTTAATGCTCATTACCCCAGCCCCTTTTGCAGACATGAGTAGGTGTAGGTTCATGTCTTGCAAAACTGCTCACTCATCCTTACACTGTAGAACTGGTCCTGGCTGGCCTGATAGTCTACACTTCTGTATGTTGGTGGTCCTCCCAGCAATCGGTGTCTGTCTATACATATATAGGCTTTAGCATGTTTGGAGCTGCAGTTTGTATATTGTAAATGCATGTTTTATAGCAGGTAAAAACATGAATGTGGGGCATGTCGTAACCCAGAATTGTACACATACCAGGAGCCAGGTTGCCAATACATCTTAAAAATTGCAACTCCTGAGATGTCTGCTGTTATTAATCCCAAGTCCTCTCAAACGACCTGTTCTCTGAAATGGTGTCCACGGGTTTGAAGCCTCCTTTATCGTTAGAAACAAAACAATTAACTGAAATTTTAATTTGCGTTAGAGTTCATTTACAGTGGTTTCTCTAGTCAATGCAGCAACAATGAACAAATGCAATTGCTCATTTATGACAAAAGCCTCTATCCATTTCTGGACAAAGTTGAGTCATAACCCACATTTATGTGATCTCATCTACATTCATAGCATGTATATTTCACTGTAAAATGTATTTTTAGTTTGACTTTGTTTTTGTCTGTTCTAATATGGATGCTGTAAACATAATGTCACGGTAAACACTTTCTAGTATGGGAACAGATAGAAGAAAAGGCAAGCTTTCAATTGAAGGCAGCCTTGCAGTGGAACTTGTAGCCATATGGAATAGGTCCTTTGTGTCGTGGCATTGATCCAGGGAGAGCAGTCAGCACATTACATGGCTCTGTCTCATGGTAGAGGGGAGGAGGGGTACCCTGCTTATTGTGACCACTGAATCCGCCTTCATAAATGCAGCGTGATGGAGATAATTAAGCCTTCTGGTGAGACAGACAAAACAATAGTCTGAATGAGATTATGCCTCACAGAAATTGTTTAGGCAGAAAAGTTTTGCATTTCATTTTGAAGGTGACATAAATATGACTGCTGCCAAGGCCATTTCTAATACTTAAAATAAAGTGTTCTTAACATGTACATCTGTAAATAGTAAATTAAACCATTATTCCTGTAGTCTGCAATACTTGCTCTGTCTAAATTGATAGGATAATAGTTTTTAAATAGTGGCTGATCATGTATATATTTAATATAGATAAGTAATCATTTTACAAAAGTAGTGTATAACATTTAAAGAACCCCTGAAGTGAGGGGGATATAGAGGTTGCCATTTTCCTTTGAAACCATGCAAATTCTAGGCTGACTTGCTGGATTTGCTGCATGCTTGTTTCAAGTGTATAATTCAGACACTGCTAATGTATTGCAACTGGTATTGTTTGAAGTGTACCAGAGCTGTTCTAAATAAAACGTTTGAAACATCCCTGGGGCTTCCTCTAGCCCCATACGCACGGATCGCTCCCACGCCGCCGTCCTCAGGCTTCTTGCAGCTCCGATACCTGGTCACCGCACTTCCGTCAGTTTGTGCCAGTCTGACGTAAGTGAAGTGCACTGTTTGCGTATCTCTCCAGCAGCTGCTGGAGAGATCCGTAGAGAGCGCACTTCTCCTGCGTAGACTGGCCCGACTGACTGAAGTGCGGGGATCCAATATCGGAGATGCGAGAAGATTACGTGTTGCAGAAAAGTGGACGGCAGTGCGTATAGTGTGAACAATGCCTTAAGCTTAAAGAGACTCTGCAAAAAAAAAAAACCTCTTGGTTATACTTACCTCGGGTGGGGGAAGTCTCGGGTCCCAATGAGGTTTCCCCCTCCCCTGTAGCTTTAGGGAATCTAGCGCTGGCTCCCCTGAATCCTCCCCCGACAAGTTTGTCAAGGCTTAATTTATTTACCTCTCCGGGATCCGACACAGTAGCGCTAGGCGTTAATAGGGTTCAGCTATTTCCGCCTTAACCCGAATGAAGAGCGGCTAGTGCGCCTGCGCAGGGTCGCGGTCGGTAAATATTTACCTCCCTGCACTTCGTGGGAACCTGGCACTTGAAAGGAGGAGGACGATGGGGGAAGCCTCGTTAGGATCCAGAGGCTTCTCCCTCCTGAGGTAAGTTTCCCACAGAGGGATTTTTGTTTTTATTACAGTGTGTGTGTGTGTGTGTGTGTGTGTGTGTGTGTGTGTGTGTGTGTGTGTGTGTGTGTGTGTGTGTGTGTGTGTGTGTGTGTGTGTGTGTGTGTGTGTGTGTGTGTTTTTATATGTTCATGTCAGTTTGTCCACTGGCCTCCTGTCTGGAAAACAGTACTTTTGTAATGTGTAACCCTAGACTAAAATCAGTGGGGCTAAGCTAGCCGTTTGAGTTACGGTACTTATTGTTTTCGTATGCTAAAGATTCTCTTTTGTAGCAATATATATATATATATATATATATATATATATATATATATATATATATATATATATATATATATATATATATATAATCTATCACACACATACATGGGAGCCAGGTGGACGTTATAGTTAACATATGATGCTGCTGAATACAGCGCCTACCGTTAACACCAATGTGTCAATCTGCAATGGAAGGGGATGGACTCCATTGAATTAAAATCTCATAGGTCGCCCCGTTGGGGCCACGGCTGCTTCAGCCGGTACCGAGCGCCAGGAGGACAAAAGTCCAGTGTCTTCCTGGCCGTCACGTCACTTCCGGTCTATGCAACCAATAGGTTTACCATGTTTACCGGCAACCATGGAGACGATCCACACAACAGCTATGTGACCATATGGTAGCATGCCATTGTGTTTTACAGCATCGCCAACGGGATCCATGCGACCATTGGGTCGTGGCTGCGCACGTCACCATAGTGACAGGCACGGAAAGCTGTGCAGCTGCTTTGCGGCCATACGGTCGCATCCTCCTCATGTTCCTTACGTTGCCTTCGAGTCACACTTGCGTCCTCTCTGCCGCTATCACCACATCAGTAGCCCCAACACCTGTGTTCATTACACAGACCGTGGGGAACCCAAAGTGTGACAGCAGCTCTAACCCCTGAGGGCTCTCCAGACTACCAAACATTATGTTGCAGCTGCTAGGTGCAGCCTAAACATGCTAAAGAGGTGCGCACAGAGATCCCGGTCATCCGTAATCATTGCGCCGATGTTGCAGACTCTACATACATTGTGCCGTGTGTGCGCCGCTCATCGCATATGACACACGGGTGTGAAAGCGTTCCACAAAGCAACTTCCCAATAGGTCACCTATCAACAGCAAACTTGCTCAGGAATCTATATCCAAAGGGGGGAGGGGGGGGGGGCGAAAGGGGAATAGGGGAGGGAGAGAGGAAGACAGAGAAGGGAAACACATATGATTAACCAATAAAGGTGATATACAATACCCATTATAAACAGTGTTGTGTACAACCATAAGGGTCCCACACACAGTCTCATACACAGCTTAAAAAGTGAGTTCCATCAGTCCCAAACCAGTGAATACATAAGTTCATACTCCTCCATCAACCAGGAGAGCATCCAGCCCATCATCTCTCATCAAGGAAACAGTTAAGTGAGTTGTACTGGTTTACTCCCTTGGGGGATAAAGTGTCAAGGGTATATATCAAGTAAGCCACTCTTTGCAGTAATAGTCTCTCGATCCTCCCCTCTCCGAGGTTTTTTAACACAATCTATGACAAGCCCTTTCAAATCAATGATACTGTGCTTCATATTTGCAAAGTGGACTGCCACTGGTTTGGTAACATCCAAGGTTTTACCTTTCTCCAATGCCTCGATCCCTAAACGGTTGTCACTTCTGTGGTGTTGAAAGCGAACCTTAAAGGCACTGGTGGTCTTTCCCACAAAGGCCAATCCACAAGGGCACCGTAACATATACGTACAATACTCTGCAATTGTAATAGCCCTTGAGGTAATAGCATTTCCCGCTCCTAGGATGTAAAAAATGTGTACCAGTGATTAGTGCTTTGCACACATTGCAGTAAAAACATTTATAGCAACCCTTTCTGTGAGAGAATACAAATGGAGATTTCTCATATTTTTCCACTGGGTCCGCTTGGACCAACATGTCTCTTAGACTTCTACTGGATCTGAATGAAAACAAGGGAGGTTCATGCAAAATCGGATTGTGTGGTATCGGATTGCAAAATCGTAGGATTTTTGATCATAATCTTTTTAATAGTTCCAGCCATTGGGCTGTGATTGTGTACAAAGGCAATTGCATTTTTAGGGGGTTTGTCCTCTTTCCCTTCTATAATGTCCTTGGCCCTCGTGAGAGCCTCCTGCAGTACTTTCTATGGGTAGCCTCTCTAGGAACTGAGATTCCATTACTGTGAGCTCCTGCCTAATGTCGTTGGGCTAATTGCATATCCTAAGTACTCTTAGGAATTGGGATATTGGAAGGCTGTTTACCAGATGTTTGGGGTGGGTGCTGTCATGGTGTAACAGTGTGTTCCGATCTGTCGGTTTCCTGTATAAGGTGGTGTACAAAGCCCCCTCCTTTTTATCATTACATCTAGGAAAGGAACATTGGTGTCAGATATCTCTGGGTTGAATAATAATCCCTCAAATGGAGTTCAGAAGTCCGACGAATACTTGTAACTCATCAGATGTTCCTCTCCATAGGACAAAGACGTCATTGATGTACCTCACCCACATAATCACATGGGCGAGGCACATCGGCGACCCCATGACCCCCATCTCCTCGAGATAGCCCACAAACAGATTAGCAAAGGCTGGGGCAGCCGAGCTGCCCATGGCAGTGCCCTTGCATTGTGTGTACCATTCCTTTTCAAAACGGAAACCGTTCTCAGTTAAAATGAGCTCAAGTCCTGCCAGGATAAATTCCACAGGTAACAATTTTCTGTTTTGCTTCAATAGAAAGTGACTTACCGCTTTTATCCCTTCCTGGTTAGGGATGGAGGTGTACAAAGAACTAATGTCCATAGTGCACAATAGTGTGTCACTAGTCACCTCCCTGACGATCGAGAGCTTCTGCAGGAAGTCATCGGTATCCTTGAGATATGCTGGTAGCGATTGGACCAGAGGCTGCAGATGGAAGTCTATGAATCTAGCCAGTGGCTGAGTGGCCGACTACTTCAGCCCTCAGTCGGTTTCACTTTATGCATCCGAGCAATGTTCACCTCCCATTCATTAGCCTATAACTTTATCACTACTTATCACAATAAACTGATCCACATCTTGTTTTTTCCGCCACCAATTAGGCTTTCTTTGGGTGGTACATTTTGCTAAGAGCTACCTTACTGTAAATGTATTTTAACTAAGAATAAGAAAGAAACGGGGGAAAAAAATCATTATTTCTCAGTTTTCGGCATCGTTACAAAAATATTGAAAAAGTTTAGACCCTAAATATTTCCGTGTTTTTTTTATTGTAATTTTTTTTTTATCTAATTATTAAACATTTTATTTGGGTATTTTTGGGAGGGTGGGATGTAAATAGTAATTTTTTTTATGTAAATGTTTTTTTTTTTTTTATGTAGATGTAGTTTTACTTAGGTTTGTTTACATGATGTCACTCTAAGAGTAAAATGTACACTTAGAGGGAAGTAGGAGGCAGAAAAAGCAAGGCTTCCGAGAGAAGCTGTCACTTTTTTCTGCGGGGGAGAGATATCAGTGATCGGGCACCACGGCCCGATTCATTGATTCCTGGGCTAACGATCTGTGGCTGGGAGCGCGCGTGCACGCGCGCGATTGGCCATGGGAGCGCACATGGCCTCCTGGACACGTAGCTCTACGTCCAGGAGTAGAAAGTGGTTAAATTCCACATATCCAAGTATATATTCCAGTAGCCCCCCCATCATACACATACATGGGAGCCAGGTGAACGTTATAGTTAACATATGATGCTACTGAATACAGCGCCTACCGTTTCCACCAATGTGTCAATCTGCAATGGAAGGGGATGGACTCCATTGCATTCAAATCTTATAGGTCGCCCCGTTAGCGCCACGGCTGCTTCAGCCGTTACCGAGTGCCGGGAGGACAAAGGTCCAGTGTTTTCCCGGCAGTCGCGCCACTTCCGCCTATCGTCGCGTAACTTCCGGTTTATGCGACCAATAGGTCACATCCTTCAACATCCCCATTGTGGAAGATGTATTGCAACACCGAGACATCTGTGCACACAGCTATATAATAGCAAATCTATCTTTTTTAACTTTTATTGCTTGTTTAAAAAGGGGTGTGATTGTTTTAAAGGGAACAAACAGGAAAATTGTTATGCAGTTTGGTTTTAAGAGGAGCTCCAAGAAAGCACAGTATTTCAGCAATAAATATGCTTGATGAATAGCTGATCTATGTTTGCATGCTGCTGTTGCATTTGCTCTGTGTTAAGGTCCGTACGCACCTTTGATGGATGTTGCCCGTCGGGAATTGGAATCTGATCCCCTTGAGTGACATCACCAGGCTACACAGACTTTAGTCAGCTGTGCGGCTGATGCGTACTGTTGCTATGCGGAGGGGCGACAGGGTAGGGCATGTGCTAAGGAATAGGCCGTCGCTCGGGTTGAGTTGATCTGCTGGGTGGATTGCTTATGCGTCACGGGTCAAGGATCGGATGCCTCTGTACACACGCCTGTTTATCAGCTGAGGCCTGATTATCAGCCTCCTCAGCCAACTTTAGTTGAGCGTGTGTACCTAGTTGTAGAAGAATAAACTCAGATTTCAGCCTTTGATATGTATGTCTTTGTATTCTGGATAGTAATGTCCATTGTAGCCTGCATGATCAGGTCTCACGTCCTAACTGGAGACACCTGTAAGCAAAATGATCCATAATCTTCTAGGGTAGGGACTGCATGATAAGCCCTCTCTCTACTGCATGGAACATCAGCACAGCCCTGTATGGATGAGCTGGGTTGGGAGTTCTTCTGAAAGCAGCCCGAGGTATTGATCCTTATGGGTTGAAGAAGTTCAATGGGGAATGGCGTTGGAATGACAAGATGGAACGAAGACCAGAAAGGCTCTGGTATCAAGGCTCCTATGTAACCTTTTTTTTTTTTTTTTTTTTTTCTCGTTTTAGTTCCTTTTTACACCTTTTTGAAAAGTATTTTTAACCACTTCACAACTGAGGGGTTTTCCCCTTAAAAACCAGAGCATTTTTCACTCCTCCCAGGCAGTCATCATTCATTTATTTATTAGGCAATATGATTGGTTATTGGGGACTGGGGTCCCCAAAACCAATCATTGGACTGTGGAGCTGGTGTGCACGTGCGTGCGCGCGGCGCGGGGGCGCGCGATCGCACGCTGCACCTTTGTTTACAACTGTTGTTATGAATGAAGACTGCCTCAAGCAGAGGCAGTCTCCATTCATTTATTTGTCATGTGGTATGATTGGTTATTGGGGACTGGGGTCCCCAATAACCAATCATTGGACTGCAGGGGCTGTGCGGGTGGGTGTGTGCACGCGTGATCGCGCGCACACGGACACAATAACAATGTGCCGGCGGTTTGTTATGAAGACTGCTTCTCTTTGAAGCAGCCTTCATACATCAATCGGGGACTCTAATTGGATTTAGGAACACTCGTTCCTAATGTCCAATTAGTCAACTGCTGTGCGGGCTGGCTAGAGTGTGCGAGCGTGTTGCCCCGCCCACTCCAGGCATGTAAACAGAAACATACGCCTTTCTCCGTCCCTGGGGGAGAAGCAGTGCGCAGAGGGACGGAGAAATTTAGCACTGCGGAGGTAAAGTGGTTAATATACTTTAGCTAAGGATGCTTGCTGCTAAAAGTGCAAGATGGAATCTACCTTACAAGGAGAAGCCTACTCCCAACACAGAGCTCTTTCTGTTTCCCAGCTGTTGTTACCTTATCCCTTATATTTGTGGCTTAAAGAGTCTTTAATCGATTTAGAAAAAAAAAAGTTACACTTCCCTGGGGCTTCTACCCCCCCCCCCCACCCCTGCAATCTCCCGCCACGGCTCGCGTCCCATTTTTTTCATCTAACGATACAAACGCTACTGCGCCTGTATGGCTGTGGCCACGTGCATCCTGGCTTTTTCTCATGTCTGCGCTAGCGTCCTGTGCAGGCGCAGTACAAAGTTTTCTCATACTGCGCCTGTGCAGGACACTCCACAGTGACGTGAGCAGGAGCCAAGACACGCACGGCCAAGCAGGGGCATTCATCTTGTTAGACGAAAAAATGGGAAGTGAACCGCGGCGGGGGACCCAGAGGATCCCTGAGAACCAGTGTGGGAGAGAACATCTGCAGGGGGCCGATAGCAGCCCCAGGTAAGTGAAACTTAAAAAAATAAAAAATAAAGACTCCCTTTAATTTGTGCAGTGTATTTGTAGAACATTTTAACTGTGTGTTTATGCCTGGTTACTCTTGATTGTAGGTTAAACCAGGCGAAGCATTTGAGGTTAAGCTCAGGTCAAAGCATAGCCCTGTGTGTGCTGTGAAGCTTGTGGCAGGTTTATCAGCCATGCATTTGTATATTGTTGTGTGAAGAATCTAATGGCTTTACATTTGATGTTCTCAAGTTTAATGCTTAAATAGCCTGAGAGTTGAAATCTGCCTTGAGGGTAGCTAACTTATTGACAACCCTTTGCATAATGCCTAACCTATTTGCGATATAGGCATTGGAGGAAGGAGTAGGCTTAAGGCTCATACACACATCAGACCATAGTCTTTTGAAAATAAAAGATCACAGACCAATTTTACCCCCTTCCATGTAGTATGAGAGCCATACTCTACACAGTCTATTCTATGGAGCTGAACTCCCCATCAGACAGAAATCTTTGCAAGATGCTGCACACAAAGATGCTGTAGACATTCAAAAGATCCGTTCCTGCAAAAGATCCATTCCTGCAAAAGATCCGTTCCTGCAAAATGCATTCATAGTATATTAGATCTGCAGATTATCATACACACCTTGTTTAACAGACATTCATCTGCAGATCAGATCCACCAGGATGGATTTTCAGATCTGCAGATGATTGTCAGATCTGCAGATGAATGTCAGTTAAACAAGGTGTGTATGAGGATCTGCAGATCTCATAGACTATGAATGCAATTTGCAGGAACGGATCTTTGGCAGGAACAGATCTTTTGCAGATACTGATCTTTTGTGTCTGTACAGCATCTGTGTGTGCAGCATCTTGCAAAGATTTTTTTCTGATGGGGAGTTCAGCTCCATAGAAAAGACTAAAGGTATGGCTCTCACACATGAAGGGTGGTAATATTGGTCTGTGATCTTTCATTTTCCAAAGACTATAGTCTGATGTGTGTACAAACCTTTGCATGAATTGGCCCTGCAACATATTTAAGTTTCCATTAAAGAGAACCCGAGGTGTGTTTAAAGAATGTTATCTGCATACAGAGGCTGGATCTGCCTATACAGCCCTGCCTCTGTTGCTATCGCAAACCCCACTAAGGTCCCCCTGCATTTTGCAATCCCTCATAAATCACAGCCGTGCTGTGAGGCTGTGTTTACATCTGTAGTGTCAGTCTCAGCTGCTCCCCCGCCTCCTGCATAGCTCCGGTCCCTGCCCCCGTCCCTTCCCTCCAATCAGCAGGGAGGGAAGGGATGCAGGCGGGGACTGGAGTTCTGCAGGAGGCGGGGAGAGCAGCAGACTGACACTATAGAGATAAACACAGCCAGCTCTGACAAGCTGTTTGTCAGCAGCGTGGCTGTGATTTAGGAGGGATTGCAGAGTGCAGGGGGACCTTAGGGGGGTTTGGGATAGCAACAGAGGCTGGGCTGTATAGGCAGATCCAGCCTCTGTATGCAGATAATATTCTTCAAACCCACCTCGGGTTCTCTTTAAAGTGAAAATAAGCTGATGAGAAGTGTATTTATCCTCCTTCTCCTAAAAATTACTTTAGATATCTCATGATTTTATTTAAAATGTTAAACAGTAGATTGAATGTTTTGTTGTCTCTGCTCAGTGGCAGCTCATTAAGTGTCCCTGAATGAAAATACGTGAACTATTAACCTTTTCTTTTTTGCCAAATGTGCTTTGATTTGTGATCCTAGTCTATATTAGTGCTTTGAGTACATTATTTTTCTTTGAATTGTATTGGCTCCGGTACAGGTTTGTGGTGCTTTCCTTTTCTGACCACATTAAGGGCAGGAACACACTAGAATTCGCAAAACGATACCGCAATTGCTAGCGTTTTGTGTAAGCACTTTGCAGACGACTGCAACTGTGATTTCTGGCACTTAAATAAACACTATCAATACTCAAGTGTTCTAAAATGACAATGTACAAATAATGTCTAATTAGCTGTGTAAATGGTTTCCTATTTTTCATGTTAAAGGGACCCTGAGCAGTAAAAATAAACGTAATTGGTACTTACCTGGGGCTTTCTCCAGCCCACCGTAGGTCGGGAGGTCCCCCGGCGTCCACCTGGCTCCTCTCCCGGTCCTTCTGCCGCATACCGCACCAGCGACACAGGGCCGGGTGTTGGGCTCCCACTTCCTGAACGGGTACACTCTTCGTCATCTTGTCGGCCGGCGTGACAGTACTGCGTATGCACTGTTTAATCACGCATGCGCAGTAGTCACGCCAGCCACTGTGATGACGCGCAACGGCCGGCATGATGACGAAGAGTGTCACCCTTCAGGAAGTGGGAGCCCGCCGGTGCAGTATACAGCGGTGGGACCGGGAGAGGAGCCAGGTGGACGCCGGGGGACCTCCCGACCTACGGTGGGCTAGAGAAAGCCCCAGGTAAGTACCAATTTGTTTATTTTTACTGATCAGGGTCCCTTTAAATATCAGAGGCAAAAGCTTTAATTCATTGTGTGTAGGATTTAGCTCGATTGGAATAAATCATTCACAAAAGGGGTGTCTGCTTCGATGCACTGCCAGTGTTGTTTTTTGCATAACAGAATACAGAGTATTTTTCTCTGAAAGAAAAAAAAAAAGTATGAAAAGCTGTGGTGTCAGGTTTCACACACAGTTACAAACAGGGCTGTGGAGTCGGTACAAAAATCCACAGTTAAGGAATCCACCGACTCCTCGACTCCGACTCCTCTAATTTGCATATTACAATCTTGTTGATTGAAAGTATGTAACATGAAATTCGTCTCTTAAATGCCAACGCTTAGGAATTTTAAAAGACAACTGAAGTGAGGAGGATATGGAGACTGCCATATTTATTCCCTCTAGTCCTAGACTAAAACTATACCTGGGGCTTCCTCCAGCCCCCTTCAGGCTAATCAGTCTTTCGCTGTCCTCCTCCACCACCTGGATCTTCTGCTATGAGTCCAGGTACTTGAGCCAGTCTGGCGTAGTGCGCATGCACACATTCCGCCGCCGAGAGCGTACTACACTTGCGCAGCACTATTGCGCAGGTGCAGAACGCTGATCTAGGTGGTGGAGGTGGACAGCAAGGGACTGATTAGCCTGAAGGGGGCTGGAAGAAGCCCCAAGTATGTATAAAACTTTTTTCATCCTTCTCAGGTACCATTTAATTCGTGGTCACCAAACCAAATTTTAACAACATATCAAATTATTTGATTTCATGAGCAAAAAGAGTGCACATATTTGCATAAATCAGCATCAACACAGAATTATTTCCATCTCATTGACCATCTCTATTAGTGACACAGCTACACATCAGGCTTTATACTTACAGCATAGATGTTATTTAGTATATATGAGATTCCTGTGTACACATCATATATACAGTCACAATCAGGTGTATATCTGACTTAAAAAATACGGGGACTGCTTTATTGAAGCAGCACAAGTAACTAATTTTGATTGGTTTATTTCATTTTTGTGGATTAAGCACAGCTATTACTATATGTATAAATTATTTATGATGACTATTATGTGAGAAATAGAACGAACATTTTATCATATTTTCTATTTTAATTACAGTTTAAATTCATTCGGAGTCGCTGCATTTTTTTCCCGACTCCGAATCCAGGCACCCAAAATTGCTCCAACTCTCCGACTCCACAGCCCTGGTTACAAATGTTTGTAACAAGATACATTTCCACTGCTCTCCTGCAGACAGCTTAGTCAGACACAGGCAGCTGCAGTTCAGCTAGTGAGAGCTTTTTCACACTCTCAAGGTTAACTGATAAAGTGTGAGGAAATCCCCCCTCCCCTCATGGTTCTCTGGGCCGTCAGATTTGGCGTGAGTTAACAGTGAAAGGAATTTGATACAGTAAACAAGATATAAACAAGTGAATTGTATACATTGCTACTTAGCAGCACTTTAGGAACTCTCCCTGTCCCAGGTTTAAAAAAACATGTTAATCGATAGTTGGGCAGGGCTTCCCAACCCTGTCAGCAGTGCAAGTGGAAGCACAGAGGTAGTTAATCAGCTCTGCTAAAACACTTATTACCTGTGAATGTTTGTGGTTTTCTGAAAAACATGCACTGGTGGTGGTACTTGAGGACAGGTTTGGGAAGCTCTGTTGTAGAGCATTTGGTGTAGAACTTTTTATTACACGCAGAAGTTGAGTATTGACTTTTCTTACCCCCTCAAACTGAAGTGCAAATAATCACCTTTATCAATATTAACTGCTTTATTTCTTTCACAGCATTGTTTCTGATGTTGCAGTTGGCGTTAAGGTAGGATTTATTTGTGCCATTTCATTTCTGTAATGCAGTAAATTCCCTTTATAGTAAACTCCAGGGGGCTGGGCAAAGTAGTTTACTATATCAAAAATTTATATATGAGAAATTGTCATAGTCAAGCACATTAAAGAGACTCTGAAGTCTCTGAAAGTTCATGTTTTCATTGCAAAAACCTGTTCAACATGATTGCCCTAACTAAAACGCTGCATCCCCGCAGCTGAAATCGAACTAAATCCCCCCCAAACTCCCCTCGCAAAATCCACAACTTTCTTGGTCGTGGATTTTGCTGCCCAGTGCGCTTCCGTGAGAGGCAGGGCTTTCAGCTGCAGCTCTGCCCCTAAACACGGCTATCAGCGCGTATCTCCGCCTCTCCCCCGCCCCTCTCAGTGAAGGAAGGATGGGAGGGGCGGAGCTATGTGCTGATAGATGCGTGTAGAAGCAGAGCTGCAGCTGAAAGCTCTGCCTCTCACGGAAGCGTGCCCCGCAGTGTGCCCGGGGAGTTTGGGGGGATTTAGGCCCGGTTCACATTAGCGGTGGCCGTCCGGAATCGCCGTGCCGGAGCCGGACCGCTTTCAGAACGGACGGAACGGACGCACGGCATGGCAATGAAAGCCTATGCGTCCGTTCACATGCGTCCGTTCTGCCGGACCGGAGCCGGACCGGATCCGGGCCGGATCCGGACTCCGGCGTCCGTTCCAACATGCGCTATTTTTTGGTCCGGCTCCTCCGGCAGCCGTATCCGGAGCGGAGCCGGACTGCACCATCCGGCCAATACAAAGCAATGAGAGCCGGAGAGCGCACAACACACTGGCTACAAAAACCGGACGTTCTACCCCACTTCCTATGCATTTTGGATGGGGACCACATGGGCCCAGCGAAGAGTGGGGCAGCAGCGATTTCATGCTGGAGCGCTTTTTGCCAGCAACATGTCTGCTGAAGGAGGCGAACAACAGAGAGAATTCCCAGGTTTACGAGTAACAACAGAGAGAATTCCCAGGTTTACGAGTAAATGCCTGGATCCATGGTCCCAACTGCAGTCTCTGTATCCACGGATGGTCTCCACACGTCCACCTGTCTCCAACAATGACCCCAGACCCTTCTGCTGACCTCCCAGACCCCAGGTAATTAAAAGGATGTTATCTCCTTAAGAAACCGGATCCGGACCGCAACCGTGTTCACACCGCACGGAAACCGGATGCAAACGGACCGGATCCGGATAGGAACCGTACGGATCAGGTCCGGTCCGGATACGGTGCGGTCCGGACATCCGGTGCGGTTTTTACTAAACCGCAAGTGTGAACCGGGCCTTAGTTAGATTTCAGCCGCGGGGATGTGGCAATTTAGTTAGGGTAATCATGTTAAAAAGTTTTTTGCAATACAAACTTGCATTTTCTGAGACTTCAGAGTCTCTAAGTTTACTACAGTACTGGCTCTTAATTCAGGCAATAATTGGGAGGCATTTTTTCTTTTCAATGCTTAAGCAAATGAGCCCAGGCAGTGTATAAGCTAGATCACAATGCACAGTGCTCAATATGCAGGAATTTGCATGCAATAATCCCCCAACAGCTTGAACAGGAACCATAGATCTCACCAGGTTCAGTACTGATAGTGTGCTCCTCTGTCCACATTTCTGTGCAGCCTGGATGATACTGTAGCGTTACAGCTATACACGAGCAAGTCACAGATGGCAGGCAATTCCCTCCGTAATCAGACAGCAGCTTACACAGGTATAGGTCTCACAGGCTGCTGCTTTTGAGGTAATTCATGCAGGCTCAGAGTAGTCTGTAGATAACAAGAAGGCTACAATTTGCTGCCAGCCTGCCCACCAACCACGGCTCATGGGTTTCGGACACAAGTATAACACATTGAGGCTTCTTTTTGCAGTGTAAAAGAAGCCTCAAATTGTTTATTCCTTCCTGCTATTTAAAGGACAAATATCATTAAACACTTTCCACTATAGCTGGATACAGAATACCACAGGGGCCGCAAACAGGTTTACTATAACAGAAGTTCTATTATATCAGGGTTTGCTGTATCAAGACCTATCCCATATACTTATAATGGTGCTTGGCCTGGACCTGGACATGTAATTTTACTATATCTGATTGTTTACTATAACGAGAGTATACTGTATGGTGTTTGTCTTTTATTTTGCAATGTTTGTGCTTGTTGGGGGTCTTTCAATATGACTACTATTGTTTTTCTTCTTCTTTTGCTTAGTTAATAATCACACTGTATTATTGAAGATAAACCTGTTATAAATATTCTTACCAGTACTTTATGCCACCTGCATAAAGAGCATGATCTGTGTTTACCTTTGGCACATGTCTTGAGAAAATATTTACTTCTGTCAACAAGTTGCAGTTGGCTCTTCTATGTGTACAAGCCTTCACATTCCTGAAGTTCTGAGTGTTCTAATGACAGACCATAGCCTCATAGGACTTGCAGGAGTCCATATAAGTGTATTGTAAAAATAAGCATGCACAAAAATAAATTTAAAACACAAAAAATAAATAAATCAAGCCTTATTTTAGTTATAGAGTCGCAAAGGACTGAGACTAACTGTAATCAAAGCCCTCAGATTTGTGAACGTGATTCAGTTCAGAGGGCTGGGCTTTAAAGGGTGTGTTGGGGCTCTTTCACACTACATGTACAGTGTTGTCCCCAGGCTCTTTTAGCCGGTTGCTCCACCCGGCTAGTTTTTGTGAGCACCCGGTTGTCATCGGCTCACCACCTTCTCTGCTGTAAGCGGAGTTGTGCAGAGAAGCACCGGCCCTGCTTTTTCTCATCTCTCCCCACCAGGATACTTTTCCATGCCACCCGGCTGGAAAACTATTCTGGGGAGGGGAGAACACTGATGTGATTCCAATGAGATTCTGATTTTGATACAATTTTAAAAAGTCCTTCATGCTGTTTTGCTTTTTTTTTGCTTTTTGTGTTACTAGCATCCAGTGAAAATCTGAATCACATTTTGATTTTCAGTGTAAAAGAAGCCTCAATTAGTTTCTTCCTTCCTGCTATTTAAAGGACAATGATCATTACACATATTACAAGTGTTCTTAACAAAAAAGCAAACACATTTTGAATGTACTGTACATTAGTAATGTTTACTTCAAATGGCCTTTTTTCCCTCAATTTTGTAATACCATCGAGTGCTGTTTACTGATGGCATTGGACTGTACCATCTAAAATAAACAGGGAGGTTCTCGCAGGACAAAGACTTGCATGCCTTCTACAGCACCCCTAGAAGCCAGCAAAGTAACTTCAGACAGGAGGGAACGCGAGTATATGGTTGTGCACTTCAGATTCAAATACCACATGTGAATACAAGATTTTTCAATCATGTTATTATTATTTTATTATTTTTTATTTATATAGCGCCAACATCTTCCGTAGCGCTGTACATAGTACAAACAAATAATGGGGACAAATATACATAAGAAATACAAGACACTGTACAGTCATGACATTGAATAGAGTAAATACAGATACATACATAGTTGATATGTGGTTGGTACATGTACATATGTTAAAATAACAGCAGTATGAGAAACACTAGGAGGAGGTCCCTGCCCTTGCGGGCTTACAATCTAGAGGGTAGTGGGGAGGAAACAAAAGGGAAGGAAACACAAGGATTAGTGGGTGAGCCAGTGTGCCTTCAGTGCTGCCTATAGCAAATTATAGGCTTGTCTGAACAGGTGTGTTTTCAGAGTACGTTTGAAGGTTTCCAGACTTGAGGCATGACGAACCGGCTGAGGGAGAGAGTTCCAAAGGAGAGGGACAGCCCGTGAGAAGTCTTGGATGCGAGAGTAAGAGGAGGTGACTAGGCTGGAGGACAAAAGGGTCTCCTGTGAGGAACGGAGGGTCCGGGCGGGGAGGTATCTGGAGATTAAAGAGGAAATGTATGGAGGCGATAGCTTTTGTAGAGCTTTGTATGCAAGTGTGAGAAGTTTAAACTGGATCCTTTGGGCAACTGGTAGCCAATGGAGGGATTGGCAGAGAGGGGCTGCCTCAGAGGATCTAGAAGAGAGGTGGATGAGACGGGCCGCAGAGTTTAGTAGGGATTGGAGAGGTGCCAGTCTGCTTTTTGGTAGACCACAGAGTAGGGTGTTGCAGTAGTCAAGGCGGGAGATGATTAGGGCATGTACAAGCATTTTAATTGCTTCTTGTGAAAGGAAGGGACGGATTCTGGAAATGTTTTTGAGATGGAAGTAGCAGGAGGTAAAGTGTTAATATGTGGTTTAAAGGAGAGCTCAGAGTCCAGAGTTACCCCTAGGCAACGAGCTTTGGGGGTTGATGCTATTGGGGTTTTATCTACATTGATTGTGACAATGGGAGGTGGAGCAGAGAGCGAAGGTGGAAATATCACAATCTCCGTTTTGCTCATATTGAGTTAAAGGAAGCGGGATGACATAAATGTAGATACAGCGGATAGACATTCGGGGACTTTTGATAGTAGTGTGGAGAGGTCTGGGGCAGAACAATAAATTTGGGTGTCATCAGCATAGAGGTGATATTGAAACCCAAAAGGGCTTATTATCTGTCCCAGGCCATGGGTGTAAATGGAAAAGAGGAGGGGTCCAAGGACGGACCCTTGTGGTACTCCCACAGACAGTGGGCGTGGAGAGGAGTTGGTATTGGCATAGGAGACCATGAAAGAACGTCCAGACAGGTAGGAGTTGAGCCAGGTGTTGGCTTTTTTTTTTTTTTTTTTACATTTATCTATAGTTTGCCTTTAGCTATAGCAAATGGAAACTAGAGGAAGGGCATAGTAATGCAAAAAAATAAGTAAAGCTGCTGTGTACTGCACATCTTGTGAGATAAAAATGCCCAGCGTGTGTCAGAGAGCAAGCAAAGCTGGAAAGCGTTTTGCTGGGATTGGAGAGGGGAGATTATATATTGTCCAGTCCAGCATTGGGAATTAGCAGCAGACAGAAAATGTGAAAAATGAGTGTTCAGTCTGAACATTCTGTACCACTAATCCTTAGGCATTTGTCTGCAATTTTGTCAGGCATGGTTCCTTATAGGTTATAGCAATTTACATATGTCCTGAAAGTTGTCTTCAGGGATGAGTTCACGAGTCATTACGAGTAGCTAGCTACTCGAATTCGTGAGTTTAGCAAAAGGCAAAACTGTCGGAAAAAAACAGCCGGAAAGAGGAAGTACCGAGTCTGTGATACGCATAGAAGCGGCGGGCAGCTGGGTAATTAACCCCCTCTCTCCCAGCCGCACACCTGAAGCAATTGCGCCTCATTAGAATCACAAATTTGAGTAGCTAACTACTCGTAATAGCTCGTGAGCTCATCCCTAGTTGTCCTTTAAAATGATGAAACTTAAGACCTTGCTTGTCTGCAATTTAGGCACCTTTGCCACCCTGTACATGCTGCAACAGTTTTGCCTTTTGCTAAACTGTTTTTGCTCATCCCTGCTCCATACAATCCACCACTACAGGGTTACTTTAACTTGCAATCAGGCTGTCACACATTGTTCAAAGCAGAAGGAACACAACACATTTTTCAGTCCAGAGATGGATATATTGGCATGGACAGACACACCAGTTGTAGTAGTTTTCTCCTGACAGATTTATGTGGTTAAAAATTAGGATAAAGGTATAAATTACAAATATAATTTCCAGGACGTCTCAGGACAGCAACCCTGAGACTTGTCTCCTTCCATTTTAGATTGGACAGGACACTAGTTAAAAAATTAACATAATGAGATTAGGCAGGAAACAGGCAGCATATATAAGGCAGCATTCCCTTACCCTCCTCAGTTGTTTTCCTGTCCAGCAGGATGCTGGTTCGCTGGAGGGGCTGGCTACCCATGAGGGAACTTCAGGAGCCGCGGCTGCCACGCTTTCCGACTTGCGCTGGTCAGTTGGAGCCATGCGCGGACGCTGGCCGCACGCATCTGCCTCTCCCTGCATTGTGCGCAGACGCGCTGAAGACTGGAGGTCTTCCGTAGACGGACTTCCGCCGGAAGGACGCACGCATCACATGGCGGAGTCATGTGATCGGCTGAGAGGAAGGAGGAAGTCAGCCTGGCGTGCGCTGCAGCGGCCATTCACCGCTATAGAGCTAGGGCTCCGAATCAAGGCGGAAACGGCGCGGATCAGGTAAAAGACCTCAGGTGCATAACCTGAGTTTGGGCAGAGCACCACAGAGTGCTATTTAAGATGGCATCATGGTCATTTTTTCTATTGGGCTGACCATGGAAACACCCGCAGGCTCTTGCTCCCAGGGCTCTGAGGAGACGAGCTCCACTCCCTCTCTGGTATGTGTCACATTGGTTATTTGACTTAATACCTGAATTGTGTGTATATATTTTTTTATTCATTGTTTGAGGGAGGTTCAGGCTTTAGCTATTTCCTTTGTCTGTGTTTTTCAGCCAAAGAATGTAAAGTCGGATTCAAGGCACAAACAGGATAGGCCTACCAAGTCTGATAAAACTGATAAGCCTGATAAAACGACTACTTCTGAAACTAAGTCTGTACCTAAGTCAAAGAAGTGTGCAGTATGTAATACTCGTATGCCGGACTCAGCTAAGCATCTGTGTCAGTCTTGCACGGTGGTTAAGGACGAGTCACCCACTCTGTTAAAAGACCTTATGGGTTGGATGAGATCAGAGATGTCATCAGCCATTCAGGAGATTAAGAGATCAGCCATAAATCCTGATGTGCCCCCGAGTACACCTCCTGTTACTCTACCTTCCGATGCCCCTATTGCTGGTACTTCCCAGTCCCCTATCAGACCACCTAAGAGAAGGAGGATTGAGATAGACTCAGAAAGGTCAGAGGGGTCAGAAGGTGAAATAGACATTTCCTCCCTTGAAGAATTACCCAAATCAGAAATTGATGCATCCGAGAGTAAAAATGTGAAACCATTAAAGTTTGCTTTTTCCACTGACTTTATGAAAGAACTAATTGAAGCAATGCATTGTGCAATGGGTATTACTAAAGAACAAAAGTCTTTGTCACCTCTAGACCAGATGTACGAAAGTCTTTCAGATACACAGTCATCTTTTATCCCTGTTCATTCCAGTCTAAAAGACATTATAAAGAAAGAGTGGGATAATCCGGAAAAGAGGGCTTTCTGGCCTAAATCCCTGGCAAAAAGATATCCCTATAGCCCGGAAGATCAGAAATTCTGGGGTCACTCTCCAAAACTAGACCCAGCCTTGTCCAGAGTCTCTAGAAGGTCTGAGCTTCAGTTTGAAGATTTTGGCAACCTGAGAGATCCCATAGATAAGAAAATGGACAACATTTTGAGACGGGGGTTGGAAGCGGTCACTTTGAATTTCAAACCATCTGTAGCCTCCACCGCAGTTTCTAGATCTCTAAAGATCTGGTTGACTGAATTACAGACCCAGATCGCTACTGGAACCCCTAGGGAAGAGATCCTTAACTCCTTTCCTAAGATTCTGCATGCCACTAACTACCTAACTGATGCGGCAGACGATTCAGTTCGCCTTACTGCCAGAGCTTCTGCTTTAGTAAACACAGCCAGACGAGGCATTTGGGTCAAAACCTGGCAGGGAGACACATCATCAAAATCTAAGCTATGTGGAGTTCCCTGTGAGGGCAACCTCCTCTTTGGTTCTAAGCTAGACGAGATTTTAGAAAGATCCTCAGACAGGAAAAAGAACTTTCCCGTTAGAAGACGTAACTTTCGGGCAAACCGTTCCTTTCGTGACCAGGGCAAAACGGAGACAGAATAGATCAGCTCCCAGAAGGAGATGGCCCCCCAATAGATCTCACCGTGCAAAGCCCGGCATACCCTATACCCCGGCCAACCAACAGCCTAAACAATGACGCCAGGATTCCGGTGGGAGGCAGGGTATCTCACTTTTTCGAACACTGGCAGGAACTTTTTCACAACAGATGGCTATTAAACATCATTCTCCAGGGGTACAAGATAGAGTTTTCATACCCTCCACCAAGCCAATTTTTCGTAACTCCCCCTCCAAGAGATCAGGTTCAAAATCAGGCTCTACAAACAGAGGTAGGATCACTGTTATCCAAGAGGGTCATCCGACAGGTTCCCAAATGTCAGGAGGGTCAAGGTTTTTACTCCCCTGTGTTCCTAGTAAAGAAGCCACAAGGAAGTTATCGATTCATCCTCAACTTGAAACATTTAAACAAAGCAGTCCGATACAGAAAATTCCGGATGGACAACATCCGCTCAGTCATAAATCTTCTGCAGGAAAATTGCTTTCTAGCATCCCTGGATCTAAAAGACGCCTATCTCCATCTGCCTATCCATCTAGAATCCCAGTGCTACCTGAGATTTGCAGTGGTGTTTCAAGGAGAGGTAAGACATTTTCAATTTAATTCTCTCCCTTTTGGTATTTCATCTGCTGCTTGGCTCTTTACGAAAGTTATGGCAGAAGTCTTGGCAGTGCTTAGGCTTAGATCTGTGCAAGTGATTGCTTATTTGGATGACTTACTTATCTGGGGTCCATCTTTTGATTCAGTAAATCTCCAAGTGGAGTTGACTATTGACTTCCTTATCAGTTTGGGGTGGTTGATTAATTGGGAGAAGTCATCCCTACTACCCAGACAATACATGGAATTCTTGGGGTTTGATATATGTTCTGTCAGTAAAAGACTGTATCTACCATCACGGAAATCCTCGCTGATGTTAAATTCTGTTCTTTCTTTTCAGAGTTCAGTCTCCATCACTCTGAGAAAGGCTATGGCTGTATTGGGTACCATGACAGCATCCTTCCCAGCGATACAATGGGGTCAGTTGCATTCCAGAACCTTACAGAACTGGATACTATCGAAATGGGACAGAAGCCTGAAGTCTTTGGACAAGAGTGACAATTCCCTGGAGAGTGAAACAGTCTCTAGACTGGTGGTCAGATCAGGAACATCTGAATGCAGGGAATCTCTGGGAATTCCCTCAGCAGTCTCTGATCACAACAGACGCGAGTTCCTGGGGATGGGGAGCTTATCTGGAGCAACTACCGGCTCAGGGTCATTGGTCTACACTAATTCAGAGCAGATCATCGAACTACAGAGAACTACGGGCTGTTTGGGAAGCTCTTCAGACCTTCTCCCTACTTATACATCAACATCATGTTGTAATCAGGACAGACAACAACACGGTAGTGGCCTACCTCAACCGTCAAGGGGGGACAAGGAGCAGATCTTTGTGGAGTCTAACCTCGAAGATTCTTTGCTGGGCGGAAAAGAATTTAAAGTCCTTGAAAGCGGTTCATCTGAAGGGGGCTCTAAATTGCGTTGCAGATTATCTAAGCCGAAAGATGATCTATCAAGACGAATGGTCTCTAAACGACCAAGTATTCAGGCAGATCTCTCAACGATGGGGAACACCAGAGGTGGACATGTTCGCAAGAAGGAACAATGCCAAATGTCCTCGATTTGCCTCCCTGTGTCCACAGGACAATCCCTGGGTCCTGGACGCCTTTTCAGTCATTTGGAACAAGCATCATCTTTACCTTTTTCCTCCCTTGGGACTGATTTCAAAGGTACTGAGCAAGATTCAACGAGACCAGGCCCAAGCAATCTTGGTAGTACCATTTTGGCCCAAGAGATCCTGGTTTGCTCTGCTACAAAGTTTAGCCTCAGATCTCCTGATCCTGCCGGATCGACCGGACTTGTTGAGCCAGGGTCCGGTTCTGCATCACAATCCAGGAATCCTTCACCTTTCTGCCTGGAGCCTGAGTGGCAACTATTAAAGAGGAAAGGATTCTCTAACAGGTTGTCGGAGACACTTATCCAGAGCAGGAAGAAAGTGACAAGACAGATTTACGCTAAAGCATGGAATACCTATAGCAACTGGTGTACATCTACATCTAAAGATCCAGTCCTCTCTTCTTCAGTGCTGGAGTTCTTGCAGGAGGGATTCCAAAAAGGCCTGAGCTCTAGTACTCTGAAGGTTCAGACCGCGGCATTGAGTGTTTTCTTAGAGAGAAGATTGGCGGAGGAGGAATACGTTGTCCGTTTTTTTAGGGCACTGAAAAGACTAAGACCTGCAGTACAGATAAAAGTACCTACTTGGGACTTGAACACAGTATTGCAAGCTCTATGTGAAGCTCCTTTCGAACCAATCTCGGAAATCTCAGAAAAACATCTCACCTTGAAAATGGCTTTTCTTCTAGCCATAACTTCTGCACGAAGAGTGGGAGAATTACAGGCGTTATCAGTCAATGAACCATACTGTACCATTTCAGAAGACAAAGTAACTCTTCGCCTAGATATCTCTTTTCTACCCAAGATTGTATCCAAATTTCATACATCTCAGGAGATCCTATTACCAACCTTCTGTAGTAACCCATCAAATCAGAAAGAGGAAAAGATGCACTGTCTAGATGTGAGGAGGTGTTTAATACAGTACATTCAACAATCTAAATCTTGGAGGAAATCCAACGCTTTGTTGATTCTCTTTGCTGGGAAAGGCCGTGGCAGACAGGCCTCGAAATCATCCATAGCAAGATGGATCGGACAGGCCATTGCATTATCCTATATCCAACAGGGAAAGCAATTATCTGGACCAGTGAAAGCACATTCAACTAGAGCTGTGTCAACATCATGGGCAGAGAGGGCAGGAGCTACTATAGAGCAGATATGTAAAGCGGCTACCTGGTCAAGCCACAATACATTCGTTAAACATTATAGACTGGACTTATCATCCAATTCTGATTTATGTTTTGGTAGATGTGTGTTGCAGGCTGTTATCCCTCCCTAATAAAGTTTCTTGTTTATCTTCTCAGGGTTGCTGTCCTGAGACGTCCTGGAAAGACAAACTTACTTGTGGTAACGTCTTTTCCAGGAGTCGGAAGGACAGCACCCTTGCTACCCACCCGAATAAAATAATTTTGTTGAAGCATCATTCTGTGTGGAGTCTTTTTTTTTATTACTGAGGAGGGTAAGGGAATGCTGCCTTATATATGCTGCCTGTTTCCTGCCTAATCTCATTATGTTAATTTAACTAGCGTCCTGTCCAATCTCATGCTGGATACACACCATGCGTTTCCGCGTTGGATGCGGCCGTCGATACGCGTCGATTCGATTATTTCCGACATGTCCGATTCAAGCTTCGATGGATCGTTAGGTCGATTTGCCATACTTTACATGGCATTCGACCTAAAAATCATCGAAATTCGTTCGGAAATGTTCGGAAATAATCGAATCGACGCGTATCGACGGCCGCGTGCGACGCGGAAACTCATGGTGTGTATCCAGCATCAAATGGAAGGAGACAAGTCTCAGGGTTGCTGTCCTTCCGACTCCTGGAAAAGACGTTACCACAAGTAAGTTTGTCTTTCTATTGATTGACCAGTCTAATGACAATTCATGAAGTTCTATTTTTATCATATATTGCATGTTTGTATTGTGATAAACTTTCTATGTTTTGTCAGAGAGGGTCAGATGAGCTGCTGTCTGGAAGCGGTCTTAATGGTCCCAGTTCTAACTTGAACAGCATTGTTGTTACTGGTAAGTACATTCCGTCTGGTAGATGTTTTATGTAAAGGATTACCTTACTTGTGACATTTTAAAATGGATTGCACCGAGAAGTTGTAGCTGAATGTTTAGATGGCCATTATTAAAATATATACCTCCCCTCCACTGCTGCTAAATTCTGCAGATAACTTGTGCTTATTTAAACTTGAAAGAGAACCCTAGGAGGTTAAAAACCAAAAAAATGAGATGCTTGCCTAAAAAGAGACAAGACTGGATCGTCCAGAGGCTTCCAACATATTCCTCTAGACCACCGCTGCTGCCCGTAACCCTCTGGAGGCCCGGCTCCTCTTCATGCACGAGCAAATCCGTACTGCACCTGTGCGAGTACAACCGTGCCTGCACAGTAGCATGGAGCTGCCAGTGGACGAGCGGCTTTCAGCTTGCTCTGCAGGCATAGCACGGCTGCACTTGTGTATGGAAAGAAGTGTGGGCACAATAACCTATCAGACAAAATCTTGTGGGATATGTTCCGAGGAAGGGCACATGAAGCCTCCGGATTGTCCAGAGGCTTGCCTTTACATGGGTAAGTATACAGTATATGGTTACTTTTTTATTTGAGTAGCCTCAGTTACACTAAGATATTTTGTAAAAAGGAAAGATTAGCTTTTTATCTTTAAAGCGTGATTGTCAATATATTATATTGTATTATATTTTTGAAAGAGGTATTTTATTAATGTTACTGTTTGTAAGCACTTCTTTAAACTAACTTCGCCTTAAATGAAGTTCTGGTCAAATGTGTGCTTCTAGCATCTGTTCTTTCATTTCTCTGATGAAAAATGTTTTCAATACATTTAGTCCACTCTACTGCGCAGGCGGCTCTGCTATTTCCGCCAAAGCCCAAGTGGTAAGCCGCTAGTTCACCTGCTCAGGGTGCGTAACAGGCTTGTTATGATTGAGGAGCCAGAGCAGTAGTCTGGGCCTGTGTGACAAGACGACCTTGTCAGTGTATGTTTGAGCAGTCCCAGCGCAGGAATGTGGCGGAACAGGAGGACAAGGAAAGCCTCTTTAGGATCCAGAGGCTTTCCCCTCCTGAGGTAAGTACCCCCTAGGGAAGTCTTTCTCAAACCTACCTCGTAACTCCCCAGCAGTGCATGCTTTGCAGGCAACCTCTCCTGTGCACAGATGGGATAATTAGTGTTTCAGTTCATGGAATCCACCTAGCTGAGACACTTATTACCCAACCTATTCATAGGTGAGGTTGCCTGCAAAACATGCACTGTTGGGGAGTCATGAGGACAGGTTTGAGAAACACTTCCCTAGGGGCATTTTTTTCCCCCCAAGTTCACTTTAAGCCTGCAAGAGACAGTATACTCACTAAAGACCAAGGTGATGCGGTGCATGTCATTTCGTCAGGCCACATCACAAACTGTGCTTGAATGAAAGCTACACAAACATGAGCACTAGAGCGCTTTGAACCTGGGATTCTAGTTTTGCTAGGCCAGAATGCTGCCCATTCTATAGGAGTGCATAGCACTGCTTCTTTCTCACTATATGGGCATAAAGCCTTGTACACATGCATGTGGACAGTTGCCTGCAGGGATCGGACGCCATGCCTAGAATGTCATTTTGGGGTTGATTGCTATACAGATGCATTGCCAGCTTGTAGGCAAGCAGCACATTCTGTCTGTATGCAGTGGCGTGAAGTGCTGACAGTGAGGCACACAATGGAGTGGGAGGGGTAGGGAGGCATAAACGTCCTCAGCCGATACTCATTGCTGAAGACATCAGGGCAGCTGTACACATGCTAGATTCGAGTATGATCTAGTGTGTGAAAGGACGGTCAGAATCAATAATGCAAGTATATTACATTATACAAAAAACACATCTATTTTAAAATGAAGCACTGTGGGTTTTACTATTGACATGTCTGCAGTTGTAAGAAAAAAATAAATGTATGAACCGTGCTCTGTATGGCCCAGTGCACACCAAAAACCTCTAGCAGATCTGCAAACACACTAGAGGTTTTTGAAGCAGATTTCAAAGCGATTCCTTGGAAACACCTGATATACTGCATGCTTGTTCAGGGTCTATGGCTAGAGAGGTTTTCTTAACATGCCTAGCGTTTTTTGGAGCGTTTTTGTGTAGCAGATGTCATATATTGTTACCGTAAAGCTGTTACTGAACAGCTTCTGTAACAAAAATGCCTGAAAAACCGCTCTGATCTAGCGGTTTTCAGAGCGGTTTTCCACTTACCTATACTTTAACATTGAGGCAGAAACGCCTTAGAAATCTAAAAAAATGCTGCAGCCCCCTGAGTTTGCGTTTGTGGAAAAAACGAACCTCTGGTGTGCACCATCCCATTCACTGTCATTAGCCAAGTGGTTTTCCCCCTGCAAGCGTTACCGCTCTGGTGTGCACCAGCCCTATGTGTGCCTGGCTGTTCCAAGACCTAATGAAATGATTTGCCTACTCATTAACCTAAAGCCAGACATTATCAAAGTAACTTATTTACTACATGGAGCTACATGCTTGGCAATGCTTTCTGTTTTAAGAAAGCAGAATTATATTTAGCACATATAAAATGTGCCATTATTGATTTTATAAGTGTGAAATATAAGAGCACCTAGTTTTTCCCCAATTGTGATGCTCATGTACTTATTTTAATTTACCTTGAAACGGCTATCATCTGGCCCTCCAAATAGCAGCTTCTTTTCTTTGCTTGTTCATGCTGGCTGTGAATAGTGGTTTTGTGAAGGCTTACATTTAGGACGCTTTAAAAGTAAAGCTGTTTGGAATGTGCAGAGCCTTTTGTTAGCCAGTAAATGGGATTCAGACATACAGTGTGAAATTATTCCACATGATTATGACATTGTACAGAATCTATTCACTGGTACTTTCCTCACTTATTCCAAGGTCATTTTCTGCTGGGAGAAGACAGTGAAACAGGTGCTGAAATGCCCCAGAACAGAGACCTAAATGTTTTACATATGCAGTTTTCAAACAAAACAAAAGATTTTGCTCTGCAAGAACAAACATTCTTTACTGGCATGTGGAATTGGAGTGCCGCTTTGAATCCTGTTCTTTGTTCCTCCACTCAAGATTTGTTTCTCACCTTACATTTTTAGAGTAGTGACTCAGTTTAGAAAGATGATTACTAGCATAAAAGCGATAAAATGAAGTTGACATTAGCTGCTGCTTGAAAATAACTGGAGTTTACCTGTGCTAGAGATGATTTTTGCTTGATCACCGAACTTGATATTTTGCGCATTTCATTAGGTTCAGCAAATCCTATTATTCCCTCCACACGGTTACCTAGGTTGCAAGTATGGTGAGAGTAGTAATTTGATCAGAGATCTACTGTATATTGGGAATTGTCTGTGATCCTTAAAACTAATGTAGTTTTATAGCTTTTGACCAAATTGATGGATTTTTTTTAGGATTTGTGTAATGATTTTAACATTGGTTTGATAAGCTAGAACTGTGTACAAAAAAAAATGAAGTTTCCTGGATGGGGCATAGTGCATTTAAAGGACAACTGTAATGAGAGGGATATGGAGGCTGCCATATTTATTTCCTATAAAAATATACCCGTTACCTGGCAGCCCTGCTGGTCTATTTGGCTGCACCAGAAACAAGCATGCAGATCATCTTGTCAGGTCCGACAATGTCAGAAACACCTGATATACTGCATGCTTGTTCAGGGTCTATGGCTAGAAGTAGTAGATGCAGAGGATCAGCAGGACAGCAAGGCAAATGGTATTGTTTAAAATGAAATAAATATGGCAGCCTCCATATCTCTCTCAATACAGTTGTCCTTTAAATAATCCTATTTGTGTGGTTTATGCAGGGATCCCTCCTACTCCATGCAGCTGTTTTGTGAGGTGTACGAATGTGTTGCAACACCACATTCGCTGCTAACATTTTAGTGCCTGACAACTCGAGCACACGGAGTAATGTGTGTACTAATAGTGACATTCCCATCTGCAGCAATTTACCCAGTCGGCGTACGAGAGGAATCGGCACAGGAGACTTGGGCGCAGGATACAGCTGGTATGGCTGATCCTGCTCCTGCACAAATTCCCATCCAGGTTAAATACTATTCCCCCTCCACGCTGCCATGGATGGTGGGGAATGAAATAAGTTACTCACTGCTGCGCCCAAGTCTCCTGCGCTGGAATGAAAGTGTTCGCTCACTGGTAAGTGACACTTTTTTGATAAAGAAAATGCCAAGAAAAACTGCTCTGAATGTCCTGGCCACAACAATTAACAAGGAAAGGAAGAGGGGGGAAAATACTGGGCTGCAGGAGGGGGGGGGGGTGAATAATTGCTGCACTTGGGGGCCTGAAGGAGTAAATGACTGCAATACTGAATACTGTGCAGTCATTAACCCATTCTGGTCCCCAAGTGCAGCTGTTAATTCTTCCTAGTCCTCAAGTGCATCCATTAACTTTGCTGGGTAGACTTATACTTGAGTCATTAAAAAATTCCAGCTTAACCACATAAGGACCAGGGGTGTTGTGGAGGATCTGTGCTGGGTGGGCTCTTCAGCCCCCAGCACAGATTAGGCAGGCAGGGCGATCAGACTAACCCCCCCCCCTTTTTCCCCACTAGGGGGATGTCCTGCTGGGGGGGTCTGATCGCCGCTGCTCACGTGTGCCTAGGGGGGGCTCCTCTCCCCCTCCACAACTCTATTCCCCCCTCCCTCGCCTTCTCTCCCTCCCCTTCTCTCTATGGGCGGTACAGGACGGCGGCGATCCCCGGCTAATCAGAGGCCGGGGATCGCCCATCTCCTTTACGGCGCTGCTGTGACAGCAGCGCCGTACGATGTAAACACTGGATTTCTTCCCCGCGTGTTTACATTTCGCCTGCGAGCCGCGATCGGAGGCTCGCAGGCTGTTCACGGAGCCCCCTGCCATGAACTGACATGGAAACGCCACATTAGGCGGTCTTTAAGTGGTTAAGAGGGTCGACTTATACATCAGATCGACTTATATTCGAGAATATATACGGTAGTTTTACTATTTTGGCTAATAAGTTTTACCAAAGAAAAAAAAAGTCCTAACTTTTATAAAGTGGGGTAACTTTTAAAAGAAAAGTATGAACTAGATTTGCCGTGAACCCAAGGCAAGCAATTAGAATTAATTAGATACTTGCTTACATAGAGGGGTAGGGCTGTTCCTAGACCTTCCCAGACCTCTCTCTACCTCGTTCCATCACTGTCTAACCCAGTATTGAAGGTGTTCGACCAGCAAGTTTAATACCTCTTTGGAACGCTTCATGCAGGCTTTGGAGATATGGAAGTACTTGCATCCCTGAGTATGAGGGATCCATGCATGCGTGAGTCCTTGCTGTGCCAGTCTTCGGAAGCACTTGGGTATGTGAGTACTTCCAAACCCTACCAAGGAGTCCTGAAGGCGTGTAATTTGAATGATGGACATCGGTAGAACAAGGGGACGGGTAGAAGGCCCATATATAGAGGGAAGGTTCTGTGGTCCAGAGCCTTCCCTCTATATAGGGGAGTATCTTTTTTTTTTTTTTTTTCCTTTTTTTTATTGTTCAGTTCAGGTTCACTTTGCTTTTTCTCTCATGAAGTAAAATGGAAAACTGGTCAGAAAACATTTCTTAGGACTTGTGAGAAAGGTTTCGGTAATAATTTAATTTTAAAATACTTAAAGATTGCATTTCCTTTATTCCCTGTAGCCAATGGTAATGATAACAAAAAGTTTAAAGGTGATGATAAGATGGAAAGCACACCATCCCGGGTGCTCCATATTCGAAAACTTCCAGGAGAAGTAACGGAAACTGAAGTCATTGCTCTTGGATTACCTTTCGGTAAAGTCACAAACATATTAATGCTGAAAGGCAAGAATCAGGTATGCTTTGTTTTTTTTTTCTTTCTGTTCAGTTTCCTCTGAAATAGGAGGCAAATTTCAACAGTAGTTGTTGCTGTCATTCTTTAATTGGTATACTGTTTTTCTGGGTAAGCTAAAAACCTTTCAAATGTGCTGGTGTTTATTTTATAAAATTCAACTCTAGCAATTTTTTTTGTCAAAATTTTGTTGTGGAAAGAGTCAGATTTTATAGTGGGCTCTGCTGGTTATGTCAATGCACACTGAGCCCTGCCCTGACGGTATGTAGGAGAAATGTTCTAACAGGGATACGCCACAACATATACTTTTCTTTGAACAATGGATACATATTAGAATCCAAGTTTTTATTTTCGTGCCTCTTTCTCTTTCCCCTATAACCAACAGGAATCTTGATTATAGATGGTCAATGATATTCTAAAAAATTCATGTTAATTTTATGCAGCTTGAAATTGTCAGGCTTTGAAATTGATACGTTTGAGTTCTTTCTGCATAAGGTTGCATACATTACCATAACATTTGAATCCGATTAAATTGATTACCCACTCATTAACCATTCCTTATCATAAAGTCATGGAGATGAGAAATCTCTCCAGTAGGGAACACATCACATTAAAAAGTGAGATGAAGAGCTAACGTATTCCTGCACTAACCACGTTTGGCTTCAAACTACACACACATTTATAGAAATTTGATGGCTTCCAATATCTACTTGCTTGCCTTAAAAAAACAGGGTAGTAATGCCACATGGTTTTCATGGGTTTCCTCTGCCATTTTGTCCTTAGTCAAGAGCAAGTATGCATATCACTTGCTCCGATTTCATTAATTACTTGTTAGTTAATCAGCCATGTTCAATGCCAGGTGGCAGCAGCTAAAGTAAATAAAATTCTGGGATGCATGTTAAATGCCAAGGAGCAGCAGCTAAAGTAAATAATATTCTGGGCTGCATAAAACTGGAAATAAAATCACAACATTTTAGTAACCATTTGTGAGGCCATATTTGCAGTATGGGATACAGTTTTGGGCACTGCATTATAGGAAAGACATTGACATCCTTTTAGTAACAATACAATTTTATTGAGCATTTGAAAATACAAAATAGATTCAAATGCCTAATATACAAAAAAATGGTGGTATATAAAATCACATCTGTGTTTTCTAATGATTGTCACGAAAAGTAACACTGAACATACAACCAGTGGACATTGACATTCTAGAACAATAGAACAGGTACTAAAGCCTAATCTACACGGAGCGATCCGGCGGTTCGAGTAGCCGCCGGATCGCCTGTTCTGCATCCCCGCGCGAACCCGCAGCGTCCCCGCTCGTCTTCGCGTGCGTCCCTGTCGGCGCCGCTTATCTTCCGCTCGATTCCCCGCTATTGTCCGCTCACGGGGAACGAGCGGGGAACCGGCCGCGGCGAGATCGATCCTGTCGGATCTTATTAATCGAGCCACATCAGCGCCGAGATTGATAACACATCGCTCTGTGTAGACCCAGCTACAGGGAACTAAATTAGTAGGCATGGAAGGTCTGGCTAGCCAACTTTGGACAAACTGGGCTTATTTAGTTAGGAGAAAGACAACTAAACAGTTTCTTGATTGATATGTTAGGTTGGGTGAGAGGAAAACTGGGGAAAGTTTTTGTAGGGGAGGTTTAAAGGGGCACAATGGCTAAATTCTTTGTTTTTTGTGGCTGTGATATGTATAGCTGTATGTGGAGAATAGTTAGGAACATGCAATGTGGCAGATGATTTTTTTTTTTTTTACACTAACACCATCCTTGTGTAGGTTTAGAGTCACGTCGGCAGATTTACCTTACTGACGCGACTCTATGGTCATTTTTAACTTTTAGTAGTTGTGGAAAATATACATATTTACCAAGCATCGTTCTTGCTATCCAATTCTGGCCATCATTCAGATTGGCACCCACAGCACTGCCACCTTATGGATGGCTCATAGGCGTCTACAAATGGCCTGAGATGCGTCATGAAAACGCCTCATAAAACCCATTAGATCTGATTAGTGGAAGTAGGTCGGATGAGGGCAAGTAACCTCCTACAACCACCTTCAATGCACTTTTCAATGTGGAGCACGGCTGCACAGTAGTGCAGTAAGAATTTTGAAGTACATCTTAGAGATTTTGCTACAACTTGGATAACAACCATCTTATATAATGTTTTATGATTACTTGGTTATGTAAAATATGCTGCCTGTAGCCCCATACATACACTCAACAGCGGTCTTTAAAGGTTCGTACACACGCTCTATTTTCAGGAACGACGGGTCTGTCAGACCCTACCGCTAGGCAGGCGTTCCAGCGACACAGCGTGTACGTGCTGTCGGCAGACTGATAAGGCTGTTTCTGAACGATCCGCTCATCGCTACTGTTGGCTGTACGTCCGCCCATTGGGAGGGTCTGACGGACCCGTCGTTGGCGGCCGTAGTGCGTGTGTTACGCGCCTTAAAAGATCGCTGTTGTGTGTGTGTGGGGCTTAACTGATTGGAAATTCACCTGAAAATTAACTAAATATTTGTTGAGATGACATTTGTAGCTTAGGCACATCTGGGATTGTGAATACATTTATACGGAGGATATATGTAGGTAGGGATGGTCAATGAAATGAAAATAATTCAATGTTGATGCAGGTTTATGCATCTTGAAAATGGACAAAGCATATTCCACCTAGGCAGGGTTTAATTAATCTTTTTTCAAGCTGCATATATTTGCATTGTCCTGCGTAAAAACTGAATTATGTGTTTCACCAACCATCCCTAAGGGCCAGTTCACATGGACGTTTCCTGAGCTGTAAATGTCGGCCCTGGTGCTTGTCATTAAGCGATGCCTATTCAAATGAATGGGCAGCGCCGGTACTGCCTTTTATTGTTTGCACGAACCCTGCATTTTTATTCCCATTTTTCACATCATCTGCTAGACACTTAGGCAAACCTTGCAGGATCGCTTTCCATGTCTCCAGCGAGGGTGAAAACACTTTGTGACGCTGCTTATTCCTTTTCTGCAAGCGTGCAGAAACCCATGTGGACTGGCCCTAAATATAGCATGTACCCCTTTTATAAATGTCTGTTAGCCAAGTGCCCTCTATGATAGTGACATCTTTTCACGTACCCCTTGATGCTTACACATTTCTTTATTAAATATTGCTTTATTAAATATTCCTTGATGCTTTTAATTAACTATTAAAAACATTAAATTAATGAAATTAGGGTAGTAACTAGAGCACTTTTTTTTTCTTCTTCTTTCTGAAATATTGAGTATTG
Source organism: Hyperolius riggenbachi (assembly GCF_040937935.1). Classification (NCBI taxonomy): domain Eukaryota; kingdom Metazoa; phylum Chordata; class Amphibia; order Anura; family Hyperoliidae; genus Hyperolius; species Hyperolius riggenbachi. Next base: position 105,419,561 of record NC_090651.1, read on the forward strand.
CTATTGCTTCGTTGCTTTGGAGTACTCATTCAGTGGGAGCATTGAGCATCGAAGAGTTACATAGTTTTGTACAGATTTGAGCTGTACTGAGATTGAAATGCAGTTTCCGAAATACTAACTAGTGGAAGGTAGTTAAACAGTCAGTAGGGAAATACTTGTATTATATAATATATTTAATTCTAGTATTTGTATATCGCTTTTCTTCTGTCGGACTCAAAGCGCTTGTGAGGCAGCCACAAGAGCGCAGTTGCAGTGTTAGGGATTCTTGCCGGAGAAATCTTTTCTGAATAGGTGCTGGCTTACTGAAATGGGAAGAGCAGAGATTAGAACCCAGGTCTCCTATGTCAGAGGCGGAGCCCTTAACCATTACACCTTCCAGCCATATTTATTTCTATATCATAGTGTATGCCTAGCTTTAGAACAAGCAAGACAGGCTGTGACCTCAGAATTCCTGATCTTATTACAAGTTCAGGATGAGTGAGTCAGAGTTTTGAAAACTACCATTTTCTCCAAAGAAAGTTCTATATTTGTTGAATACACTAATTTAAAAGTTTTTAACAGCATTAAGGTATAGGAAGTACAAATACACATTTCTGCTGTAATGGTGAATGTTTTCAATGAATGAGGTTGTTTAGTAAGCATGTCCAGAATTGCAGATCTTTGAACATCTACCGCCTGTATTTTATGTTTTAGCAACACTTATCAGGTACAGCACATCGTTTAATTGTTTAATATAAAGAAAACTGAAATATATATAGCTAGAAAGGTAAGAATTACATTTATCTCTGTATGCGCGATCTTATAAATCCAGCATCTGAATGTGTTGTAGGCGTTTTTGGAACTGGCTACTGAAGAAGCAGCTGCCACCATGGTTAATTATTATGCATCAATGCCACCTCATCTACGTAACCAGCCCATTTATATTCAGTACTCCAACCACAAAGAACTCAAGACAGACAGCGCACTTAACCAGGTATTTATGCTACAATAATTTAAGATGATTTTTTAGCAAACCCAGGGCCGACCCGACCTTAACCACTTAACGACCAGTGCTGTTTTGTATAATCTGTGCTGGGTGGGCTCTTCAGCCCCCAGCACAGATCAGCTGGCAGGCAGGCCGATCAGACTTCCCCCTTTTTTTCCCACTTAGGGGATGTCCTGTTGGGGGGGTCTGATCGCCGCTGCCTAGTTGTGCCTAGCGGGGGGGTGCCTCAAAGCCCCCCTCCGCAACGATATTCCCCCCTCCCTCCCCTTCCCTCTATCCCCTTCTCAATATAGGCGGTACAGGACAGCGATCCGTCCTGTACCGCCTCGGATAGGCTTCAGCCTATCGTATCGCCGATCTCCTTTACGGGGCTGCTGTGACAGCATCACCGTACAATGTAAACACCGTGGATTACGTCCCCGGGTGTTTACATTTAACCTGGGAACCGCGATCGGAGGCTCGCAGGCTGTTCACGGGGCCCCGAACCATGAACTCACAGGAAACGGACGCTCGAACGAGTGGCCATTTCCATGGAAACACAGGTGGGACCAGCTGGTTGTTAAGTGGTTAATATGCGTAGAAAAGATACCTTGTGGCAACACTGTCAATGAGACAAGTGGCTCAACTTGTGGCATTAAAGCATATTTAACTTTGTATGTCAAACAACAATAATAATAATTGTGGGGTTAACAGCATAAAAGGCCAATACAATTAATAAAAGCATAATGAAAACCGCCATTCCCATGACTCACAACTGGCCAAGTTATGGAGGGACATGTCCTGAGGTCTAAACCTTATAGGTAGCTTATTGGTTTGCTTCAGACAAGTGACATCACCAAATCTCTACCATAAATTGAGCTTTATCCATGGAGCAAGGTGAAGTTTTTATGGACATGTTCCAATGAAGATGAATTCTGCGGTGAAGGGAGAAAATTCCTGAGCCCTGAACATATGGCTTTTCATATACCCAGTTCTGCAACCTGAGTAATAACAAGTACCTTCTGTTTTAAGAAAACAAACTTCTGGTTTGTATAGCATCTTGGTAAGGAGGTGTTTTGGTCTCTTTCAGCCCCTTACACACTCTTAGGAGTTCTGATTCACCATGAGGTTGTTATGCAATTTGCTCCTCTAAATTAGGAGATTGTGAACAAAGCATAGCTACTACTGAAAACCATGATCAAACTGCAAAGCATGCCTGACAGCATACAGGAATATGTGTACACACTTTGGATTTTCAGAAGAGAAAATCCAGAATGTTTGCTGTGTACATAGCTTTAGCCTCTTTGGATTTGTTATGGAAATTGGAGCCAATATACGAGTATAGCTTTACTTATTATAAGGTTCTGTATACAATTTTGTTGGTGCAAGTAAATTACTCCATATTTCAAATTTTGTTCCATATTTGGGTAGGTGCAGAGTGATCAGTGGTGTGCTCCAGTCCCTGTCTATTTGCCGCCTTGCCTTCTGGTCATGCATTTAAATCCCCTCCAGTGGTTCCCTCTATGCAGAGCGCATGCAACAGAGCCTGCTGGAGACCTAAGGCCTCATTCACATCACAAACGTGGATGTCCAAGCGTGCGGAACGCAACGCATGCGAACGCACGCCATCCGCGTTTGTGTGCATTGCGTGGCTGATCCCATCACTGAAAAAGTGAATGGGACAGCCACGCGTTTTTGCAAAAAATGCGTGCAGCATGCGTTCCCGGACCGCACAGGTCCGGAGCGCATGCAGTGTGAACATCAGACATTGCACTCTATGCACTGTCTGATGTTGTGCGTGTCGGCCTCCTGCACGCGTTTCCAAAACGCGGCTGGAAACGCGTGCAGTGTGAACGGGGCCTAAAATGTAACCACCATTCCTCTAGTTCAATTACTATTTCACGTGTGCTGTTCTGCAGCTACTCATTTTTTCTTGTCACGGAGCTGATGTTTCTATTTTTACTTAACTTTAGGAACTGTGTTTTATTGTTTTATCACCAAACACATCATCTGACCATTAAACCAATGATTATTTCGATTTCTGCTTTGTCACTGCAGAGTAAAGGTACGTACACACGCACTAATATAAGGAACGACGGGTCCGTCAGACCCTCCTGCTGGGCGGGCGTTCCACCGACAGTAGAGCGTGTGTACAGTCTGTCGTTCAGAAACAAAGTTATCAGTCTGCTGATAGACTGTGCACACGCTCTACTGTCGCTGGAACGCCCACCCAGCGGGAGGGTCTGTTGGACCCGTTGTTCCTTATAGTAGTGCGTGTGTATGCACCTTAAAGATTCTTTCGATCTGTACTGTGTTAACAAAGGGGACCTTGCGAGGCCCGAAAACAATTGTTTGCTTAATGGGATACTTAAGCCTGCAATAAATAAAAACAAAACAGTTTTACTCACCTGGGGCTTAGCCCCCTGAAGCCATCCCGTGCCCTCGCAGTCACTCGCAGAACCTCCTGTCCCCCGCCACTAGCTAGTCTCGTTTTTGGGCTTACTGCGCAGGCCTGGCCACACGTCTCCTTTCTTCACATTCCTGTCTGCAATAGCATCCTGCGCAGGACGCTGTTGCGTACACGAACGTGAAGTAGGCTACGCGTGCCCAGGCCTGTCGACGAAACAAGCTGGCGGCGGGGGAACAGAAAATCCGTGAGTGACTGTGAGGGTACAGGACGGCTACAGGGGGCTGGTGGAAGCCACAGGTGAGTAAAAAAATTTTTTTACAATTGCAGGCTTAAGTCTCCCTTTAACAGTCAAATTATGTGTTTGGTAATGAGACAGTAAAACAAAGTTCTTGAATAGTAGTGTGGAGACCTTTCTTACTAATATATTTATTTTTAAATAGAGATCAGTGAAAGAGTTGACAGTTCATTTTTGTGTATCTAGACGTGTGTGAAGCTTACTTTGACCCTACATCCGACACACACCTTTAATTGTCTTTAATTCTCCCCCTGTCTGTGCTGCTGCATTCTATTTCCAATTAAGCTTTTTTACATGTATACTGTAGCTACCTGAACACTATTAACACTGACGTTTTTATGAACTGCACCAAGGGCTTATTTTTGGAGAAGGGTTATATAAAAGTCCTGCTAGGGCTCATTTCTGGGGTTGATCTTATTTGCGGGGAAACAGTATAGCAGCTCCTGTTGTTATAGCCTTAATCTTGCTGGTCCACAGAGCACAAAGTTTTGATAATTTTTCAAACTATTAGCAAAGAAACCCACACACAACCATTTCAATCAAAAGCAATGGAAACCTTTCCATCAGTTCTAATTGTTTCTTTATTCAGCAAAAGATTAGACCTTGAATTGAACAGAAAGAGTTGAAATGAAAATGTTCACTTTTTAGTCAATTTAATAAAAATCATTGAATTGGCTAGAAATAAACGTTGATTGTGGGCACCATTAGTTGTTCTTTCTATTCATAAGTTATCCCTATTGTTACCACTACATTTGCAGCCACATGCAATGCAAGCAGCGGTATGCCAGTAGCTTATTGCAGCCAATTTTAAATCACCTTACCGAAGTCAAACCAGTAAGAAAACGATCCTGTAACTGTATGTCAGACTTTGCTGCTTGTGCAATGTTAACTATTTGCCGACTGCTTTACGCCAATTGGCTTGAGTAGTGCGGCAGCACCAGGACCATTCCACGCCCATTGGCGGGAACGGCTGTCTATGGGGCTAGCAAAAGATTGCGCGCAGGGTGCGCGTGCGCATCGCTGCCTTCAGTCTCCAAGCAGCGATTGCCACTCGGGAGACTTAGACGGCGAAAGCGGCGTCTAATTGCTTTGTACAGCGCTGCGATCTGCAGCAGCGCTGTACTGGGGACAGCCGTGTGACATGGCTGTCCCCATGGGACACAGAGAAGCGATCCGCTGTGATAGGCTGAAGCCTATCATAGCCGATCGCGCTGATTGGCTGGCGGAGGGAGGGAGGGTAATAAAGTTGATTAAAAAAAGCTGGACTTTATTAAAAAATAATATAAATAAATATTTATGAAACAACAAACACAAGGGGGGGGGGGGGGGATCAGACCCAACCAACAGAGAGCTCTGTTGGTGGTGGGAAGAAAAGGGGGGGGGGAATCACTACTTGTGTGCTGAGTTGTATGGCCCTGCAGCTTGGCCTTAAAGGGAAGGTTCACGCAGGAGCTAAAAAAATAATAATCAAAATCCACTTACCTGGGGCTTCCTCCAGCCCGTGGCAGGCAGGACGTGCCCTCTGCGCTGCTCCGGAGGCTCCCGGTCTGCTTTGGTGGCGCACCCGACCTAACCAGGCCTGGCTGCCAGGTAGGGCTCTTCTGCGCTACAACGTGCGTGTCACTAGTGCGCGCTGACGTCCTCCGGGCTGTACTGCGCAGGCGCAGTACGGGCCGGAGGACGTCCGATGACGTCAGTGCGCTCCTGTGAGGCGCATTTTGGAGCGCAGAAGAGCCCTACCTGGCAGCCGGGCATGGCCAGGTTGGGTGCACCACCGGAGAAGAACCGGGAGCCTGCAGAGCTGCGACGAGGGCACGTCCTGCCTGCCACGGGCTGGAGGAAGCCCCAGGTAAGTGGATTTGGATTTTTATTTTTTTCAGCTCCTGCGTGAACCTTCCCTTTAAAGCTGCAGTGGCCTAAAATGGCCTGGTCACTAGAGGAGGTTAACACTGCGGTCCTAAAGTAGTTAAAGAATAAGTTACTTTAAGCTAGAGAATAAAAAGTCAGAATTAGAACAGTTTATTTTTTGCTCTTTTTTTTTTTTTTTTTTTTTAGCGATAAGGCCCGGAAGAGTCAATGTTTTACTGGCTTGTTTATGGCCGTATATTACTGGCTTTCTTTTCACTACTACCACTTTATACGTTGTGTATTGTTTTTATTTCAGCGTGCTCAGGCAATGCTTCAGGCTGTGTCTGCAGTTCAAACTACAAATTCCACTGTGGGCAGTAACTCAGGAAGTGAGACCACAGTATCCTCAGCGCAGAGCCCTGTCCTGAGAATAATTATTGACAACATGTACTACCCTGTCACACTTGACGTCCTTCACCAGGTTTGTTAAATCATTTATAAAATCAACAGCAAAACTAAAACAAGTACAAGAATCTCCTGGTAACATTCACAAATGATGATGTAAAACCCTATGCTTGTACAGTACTTTACATGAAACTTCTACAATTGAATTTGGGATTTAGACAAAGCGAGGAATGTGTACTTTTTTTCTTACTTTTCGAGGGAAAGGCAGACTATAGTGAGATTTATGTTGATCACCAATCGGTGAAAGTAGGAAACTCTTTGGAGTATGTGTAACTCCAACTATTAACTAAAGGTAACAGTTTAGCTCAGCTGCACATTATAGGCTTTAGCACGCTGCATTTGGCTAGTCGGAGTACAAGCCACTTGAGTCTTATGCCTAATGCTGGCCATATACTGGTCAGTCATAGGATGATCGATTAACCTATTGATTCTTAGAATTCATTCAAAATAATCAATCGAACATGAATTGATTTTCTTTGCCATTACACTAGGGTTGATTTTTGTTCAATTTTTCCATCTTTAAGTGATCGGAGGCACAAAATAAGCACTCTGATGGATCAAATTGAGTAAAGGTTGATCGACTCCTTAATGAAAAGCTCTCTATTCTTGTTCCATCGATTGAAATAACCCGACATTCTCGATAGATTCATTTTAAAAATGTGATCGAATATCAGCTGATAAGAATTGATTCTGCATTAAAATGTCAACTTGATTTTTGGCCCGCTTGTGGTTATTGGGTTTTACATTTACATTAAAATTGGCCCGCGGCCATGCTTGTGCTCTGACCCTCACACCCGCTTGCCACACTGCAGTACACCGCCTATAGCGACGTTTGCGTTGTATAGCGCAATGTGGCATATCAGTGTTGGCCCTCAACTTATGCTACGTACACACATGCGACAACGATCGTTCGTTAAGAACGACGAACGAACTTTTAATTGATGAAAGAACGACCTAAGTAAAGGTAGTTTTAAAATGTGTGTAACGATCTGATCGTTAGAACGAACGTTACATCACAGAAAGCAACTATTGCGCCTGCGCATAAAAATGAGAAGTTCCATGGAGAAATAGTGAAATGCGCATGTCAAGCCTAGTACGAACGATCGTTTCCAACGATGTACTACTTTTGCAAACGATCGTCGTTGGTTAAAATCCGCCGAGACAGAACTTTCTTTTGTAGCGATTTGGCTCGTTCGTCGTTTGCCTTAATAGTCGGTGGTTCGTTTTTTGTAACGATCGTCGTTGGTAAAGATCGGGGAACGATCGTTACAAACGACTATAGTCGCATGTGTGTACGCACCTTAAGTCTAAGTTTGCAATCTCCCCCCCCCCCCCTCTGCCTGTTTATTTGAGTGGGACACCCCTGGATTAGAATATTAGGTTGTAATTGCCATTAGCTTTTGTACTGGAGAAGTTTAACCTACTTATTTGCCTTCTCCAGATTGTCACAAAGAAGGTAGTGAGATGAAGTCTCACAAATGAGGATGTAGACACCCACAGCTAACAGTTAGTGCATATCATTTACACATAGCCTGAATGTGATTCAACTCTGGGGGAGCTTTAGATAGTATTTGTAATGCTGTGTCTGCGATATGTTCAAAGCTCTTTAATTCAGTTCCTCTTTTATACGAATCAGATTTTTTTTTTTTTTTTACTTTTGACAGATGCTGATTTGTGTTTATCTTCTTTTCTCCCTTCTTTGATGCGCTTTTTGTCTTGCTTTATAGATATTTTCAAAATTCGGTACTGTGCTAAAGATAATCACATTCACAAAAAACAATCAGTTTCAGGCCCTTCTGCAGTATGGAGACCCAGCTAATGCACAACAAGCAAAACTGGTGAGTGAAGGCATTCTTTTCCTTTTAACGAAATATTCAGCCAAAACTTTGCAGCCATTTCTTTGAAAGAAGTTGCAGGCTTAAAAATGTTTCTACTTCTTGTGGCACAATGACAGAACCTATTTGTATCTGTCTATAAACACTTCAATTAGCTAATTTAAAAAAAAAAAAACCTGTAATTTTCACACAAATTGTTCTGTATCCTACCTCTTGCAATATGGACAGATTGTGGGCCACAGGGGTCTTGCTGCAACTGAAATGCAGCAATTAGTGGCTGAGATAGGACTTTGGTATATTTAAAGGAAACTTGAAGTCAGTGGAAAAAAGTTACTTACATCAGTAGTGGGAAGCCTCTGGATGGTCCATAAGCTTATAGGCTCTTCCTAAAGCCCATCGTACTAGCACAGGGTCCCTCTAAACCTATTTGTCAGAAGCTTGCAGAAAAGGATTCTTCTGGCCTCACTCCCATCTTAGGACAATTGCATCCAGGACTGGGCATGGAGGGACAAAGTCTGGTCCACACATGCCCAGTGGAACATGGCACTCGTGTATGAAGGAAAAAAAGCTGCATGAGCAGCTTTGTTTAACCACTTGAGTACCAATGTGTTAGAACCCCCCACCCCCCTTGTGACCAGGACATTTTTTTTTTTTTACTAAAATGGCCACTGCAGCTTTCAGGCCTGCATTAGAACATCAGGTTTTAAGTTTAACCTGCTTCTTTACACTCTCCAGATTGTCACAAAGAAGGAAGTGAAATAAAGTCTCACAAATGAGGATGTAGACACCCATAGTATACAGTGTGTATCATTTGTGCAGGGCCGCACAACTCAGCGCACAAGTGATTCCCCCCCCCCCTTTCTCCCCACCAACAGAGCTCTCTCCCCACCAACAGATTTGCATATCTCCAGCAGCCGCTGGAGAGATACATAGAGCGTGCACTTCTCCTGCGTAGACTGTAGCCGGCTGCCTGCAGTGACGGGACACGATTCTCGAAGCTGCAGACCGCTGAGGACAGTGGCTAAAAGTATATAAGGCAAAGGATCATCAGGGTTGGCAAGCAATTTGCATTGGTTAAAGAAAAAAATAAATGTGTCAACCTTCATATCCCTCTCACTTCAAGTGCCCTTTTAAGTCACATTTGTAAATCAAAGGCAAAACATTGCTGCAAGAAGGTAATATGTGGGCACTCTGCTTAGTAAATCATCAGATATGTGTGAAAATGGGCTTTGAAACTATGATCAACTAGAAATGAATTAGAATACCTTAGTGCATGAATCAACCATACCTTCATTCATTAGACTAAAGCATTTCTGAATGGATATCTGTATTTTCTTTACAGGCGCTAGATGGTCAAAACATTTACAATGCCTGCTGTACCCTTAGGATTGATTTTTCAAAGCTGGTGAACTTAAATGTAAAATACAATAATGACAAAAGTCGGGACTACACACGCCCAGATTTGCCGTCTGGTGATGGGCAGCCTGCGCTAGATCCTGCTATTGCTGCAGCATTTGCCAAGGAGACCTCACTTCTAGGTATACATTGCCTTCAAATTGTCTTGTGACAAAACTGACTTTCATTGATGTAGCCCTGGTATATGTACTTCCTTTTTTTTATCTCCAAATATGGCTCGTCTTACAACCTGAACGATGTATTCTCTGTCTTCTACCTAATGTGCCGTTCAGCTGGGTTCTGTGATGCTCGGCTTGAGGCTCCTGCACTGTTAACCTAATATGGTGGTGTTTGAGTTCTGCTTATATAAACAATAGGAAGGTTGTGAGTTGCCAAGTGCATCTGGGAATAGTCACATCTGATTACCTTGTGACAGCTAAGCTTAAACACTGGCTTTTTATTTTAACAAGATGTTTTACCTTGTTATTACAAAGTTATGTTAGTGTTATTTAAAGTTATGTTAGTGTTAGAAGTCTTTTAGAATAATACTGAAATTATCTGCTGGTTCAGAAGTAAACACAATCCTATTCTAAAGTACCTTAAAGAGGAGCTGTCAACCATAGGATCTTAGAAAAAAAACACATTATATAAGTAGATAAATACTTGCTCTACATACATATGTATTGCACTGTCCACATTTAGATTTTAGTGATTTTTTTTTATAGTAAAAAAAGAGAAAATTCTTCTTAGGATTTTCCATTTTGACTGTTGTCTATCTTGAAGTTAATCCTGACAGCATTTCCTCCCTTACTCTGTGTTTCATTGCCCACCCTCCTCCCAGTCTTAAGACACTCCCAGCCAGCTCTGCAGTAGAACGGGCATTGTCTCAGCATGAGAAATATTGGCCAATCAGAGAGGAACAGGAGTGTTTGAGGAGAAACGGGAGTGAAAGAGGCTTTAGCTAACCAGGCTACGTTGGTTATGTCTGAGGGGAAAATAAAGAAGAAAAAAAGAAAACCTAGCATGCCGTGCAACTTCCTTTGTACAGCAGATGTACCAAACAAGAGCCAGGGAAACTAAGGAATGATGGCGTGATTTTTAACTTTTGGATTGCCTGGTTAACATCCTTATTACTTGTTTACCAGATAAAAATAAAGAATTGATTTTTGATTATATGCCTCACAGTTGCCGCACCTTAGCAGATTCCTAATCTTTTGCTGCACATTTCAATTGAGATAAAACAGCCACATAGCTAAACCTGTCAATGTGGTCAGGTGATAAATTCCTCTGCAACAGTTTCAGGCTGGGAAAAGGGCATGTTTTTGAGGCTGCTGGATACGGTCAGGGGTCTTTGAGAGAAGCATCTAAGCTCAGGTGTAAAATGAACTACTTACTGCTCTCTCAATGATCCTATCCCATCAAGACTTGCAGTTTTAGTGCAGCAAGTGTTAAAGAATACCCGAGTTGAGTAAACAAAGTTACTTACCTGGGGCTTCACATGTAACCCTCGCCGCAGCTCCGGTCTTCTCCAGTCTCCCGCTGGCAGCCTCTGAAGATCGCCGATCCCCGGCTGAGTTGGTGTCTTCTGCGCTTGCCTCATTAGGAGCATGTTGCGTCTGCACAGCGTCTAGCAATACGCTTCCGTGCACGTAATCGCTTTGGCCACAGGAAGTGAGCGTCACTACTTGCTTGGCCGCCAGACAGGGATTACCGTGTACTAACCCAGTGATCCCTGAAGACTGTTCTTGGCGGTGACCACTAACCCCAGTCCGCAGTGTGAAGCCAGTCTGAGGCTGGCATCTTCATTGCCTTATGAACAATCCAGTTGACTGGCTATCGTGCTGAGCTTTAGGATGTAGTGGTTTTTGAGTCGCACACCTGCATCCAGCATGCAATTAGTGGAATCAGCCTAGAGTCAATGCATCTGATCTTTATGGTCATTATGGGCCAGTGCCTCACAGTATTAGAGGCAGAGCATCAGCACAGAAGTCTGGCAAAACTACCATTTGTTTATTAGAGAATAAAGATGGCAGCCTCCGTTTTCCTCTCACTACAGGTGCCTATTAATTTCCTTTATTTTATCTGCCTCGACCTTGGCTTTAAAATAAGAGTGAATACCTTTACTAGAATTTCAAAGCAAGTGTCCCTTTACCTCCATAAACGTTTTCATCTGTAATTTGTTAGGTGCATTGGCTACATTGTTTTTGCATTTGTCAATGTTCATGAATAGGGCTGAGAAAGGTATAACGATCACAATTGCATAATGGTATATATTAATTTTATTTCAGCCAATCCCCAAAAGATATTTCTCAACCAAGACTTCATACATATGTACAAAGGTATCCTACAAATCTTTCTTGCCTTACAGTCATGGCTTCTTTCTCTTCAGAAATAACTTAAATTGGTGTTGCGCACATGGTGTAGTACAGGGTTCTTCGGTGGAGGAGTTTGCTGTTATTCTGACTTTCCATATCACCTTATTGTGTGCTTAGCTAGTAGTGTAATGATGAAGCAAGGTGTATACAATCAGCAAAACCTCTCAAATGATTGAACTGACATAATTTGCAGCTTTGTGGTATAAATGGCATTTACAGTGAACTTCATGCAACTAGAGTTTTTCATCATTTCCTAGCAGCGAAGTTGCAGGTGTTTTGGACCAGCAAATTTAAGCTGTTGATTTCCATTTTTTACTACAGTATTCTGAAAGTCTGATGGGAAAAATACAAATTGAGACATAGATGCAACGGTCTTTAGATAATTTACAGCAGAACATAGCACCCATATACTTGTCCCCTTCTGCTTTAGGTTATGCTGAGCTGTGCTTAATTAAAGCCCATCTTTAAAGAACAACTATCAAAGTAACAGTTTTCCTTTAAAGGACCAGTGTCAAAAATCACCACACGCTGATCGCAACTACTTGACATTCAAAGTCATCACTGCACACTTCAGCGCAGTGATTGGGTTAGACTGCGCATGTGCGCTAGTCTCAATAGGCGCTCCCCGCAGTGCCTGCACAGACGGGACTGTGAAGGTCCCCCTCCGCAGTCTTCCTGATTCAACAGCGGTGACGTCACCTGTCAATAGGACAGGCGCTCCCGCTGTGTGTGAGAGTGGCGATATCCACGCTCCTTAGGGACGGCAGCTGGAGGCAGGGGTGAGAGTGGTATTGCTACATTTCAACTGCCGCTTGCACACCCCTATGCTGCACTAGTATAATCCACGTCGCCGTCGCTATTAGGTGGGGACAGAACGAAAAAAGTAAGATTTTATTTTTTTTAATGCCCACACACACACAAAAAAAAAGAAATGCTGGTAACCAATACTCTAATTACAACATTTCTTAAAGTAACAATGTGTAAAAAAAAATCATTTGTGACACTGGTCCTTTAAACCCTCACATACCAATAGAGATTTTAGCCAGCAACGCTAACATGCTTTTCGGAGGTCTCTCAGCACAGCCATTTTCGGTCGCGTATGGGGGGGGGGGGGGATAGGAGTGGCAGAGCTGAACTGTAACCTGGCTGTATGTAAACTGTTTACTTTACACTGTGTGGCACAGAGAGACACACACCAACAGGTTCACAGAGCTGCAACTGATGATTTACATACATTTGAAGCTGTATTTCAGCTTTCTATCATTCTGAACAGATTCCAGACACTGTATTAGAACCAGTAAAGATTGTTTCTGTATGCTGGGTGTGCTGGACACAGTCCTCCATAGTAATGCCCACAATGAGAACGATTCTCGGTAAATGTCATTTTCTTCATATAAAACATAAGTCTTTGTATTGTTATTTGCTTGTAATTATTAGAAATATGTGACATTTACAATTTTAGCTAACTTTGATAGTTGTCCTTTAATGAAAACCATTTGGATTACTTTTACTAGGTGCATGGCTGCTGTATAATTTAAGAATAGAAATACCCTCTGTTATCCAGTCAAATACCAGACATGCTTAGCCAACTTACCACCCCTGCCTTTTTTATTAACTTGAGCAGTCCCAGAGTTCTTGCTAGTAGTGAAAAACTTATTCTCACATTCCCAGGTAGGTGTATGTGGGTAGGGGAGGTCTCTGCTTGAGAGCAGGAAGAAGTCTGCTAAAATTTAGAGCTTAGCAGCATCCAGGTCGGCAGATTAATATTCTGCCCTAAACAGCCATCACCAATGTCAGTGAGCAGCAGCCACAGGTTAAATGGGAACTTTAATTACGGATAGAACGTAATTTCAATCAGTAGCTTATACCCACGCTCCCATGAGAAATCTTTTTCTCAAATGGATCTTAGGGGGGGAGGGGGGGGGGTCTGTGTGGCTAATATTGTGATGAAACCCTTCCCACAGTGTGATATCATAACCATGGTCCTGACAGTGTGCTCGTTGCAATGAAGGCAATTGCATTGATTTGAAAAGCTTTTGCTAATGCAATGCTGTAGGGATTTTTATAAAACTCATAGCATTACAATAGTAAGAGCTTTTAAAATCTCAAGCCTAGAAAAAGCTCTTGCCGTGTGAACCAGCCCTGTGAGGGCTTTTGGTCCATTTTAGCCGCCCCTCACACTCTCCTAGGAGTTCTGCTTCACCATGAGCTTGCTGGGTAATCTGTAACTCCAATTGCCAAGCAAGCGATATCTCCCTCTGTGCATAAAACTCTCTGTAACAAACATTCCGTACAGATCACCTGGCAGAACTAAAGATGTCACAGCCAGTGATACATTTCAGAATGTAAATCAGGTAGATGATTTGTAATGTTTTCAATGGAAGATGAAAATTTTAGTTGCTTTGGCCTTTCTTTATAAAAACATTTCTTTTTCAGTCACTTTTTCTGCATAAGGCCCAGGGCCCATAATGTTTTTATGGATTGCTTAGCTTTGTTTCCTTTTACAGCCGTCCCTGGTGCACTGAGTCCTCTGGGGATACCAAATGCTGCAGCTGCTGCGGCCGCTGCCGCCGCTGGCCGTGTTGGTATTCATGGCGTCACTACAAGTGCCAGCACTGTTCTTCTTGTAAGCAATCTGAATGAAGAGGTCAGTGAAGCAAATCTATTTGAACATGGAAATATTTACATTATTCATGAACACTTGTTTCAGTTTATCTTCACCTACCTTCTCTTTTTATTTTCAACACACATTCTCTCCTAACGTCTGTTTAAAAAAAAAAAAATCATTATAGAATGATAATCTGGTAACCACGGAATGTGTGGGGAGAAAATGTAAGCTAATTATGTAATAAGATGGATTCTGTGAAATGAATCTAGCTGGTATCTGTAATATACCTTTTATGTATACAGAATACAGATGGAGGTCATTGCAGTGAATGGTTCATTAGGATTAAATGAATAACCCATGTGGAATGCATGTGGTTAACTCTGAGTGGTCAATACTGGGTGAGCTTATATGAATAAGAGTGATGGAGGATACAGCAAAATAAGAATATTTTCTGCACAGCCGCTGTTCATTCACTCTGTGCATTGCATTAACGTGTTTCATAGGGGCAGGTTTCATAGTTCCATTGAGTCCATGGGAATCTCTGCTTTTAAAGTGTACCAGAGATCTGGCTATCTAAAGATTTAATACTTTACCCGGGGCTTCCTCCCGGCCCATAAACACACGAGTCCCTCACCGTCCTCCCGCGGTCTCCCGGTCAGCTCCGGTAATAGGCTCAGTGGGGTCCAGTCTGGGTCTTCTGCGCATGCGCAGACCATCCAGACTGACATGACTTAGTCTATTACTGGGGCTGATGGCAGCTGAACGGGAGACCGCAGAAGCACGGTGAGGGACTCGCACGTGTTTATGGGACACGAGGAAGCCCTGCGTAAGTATCAAATGTTTAGATAGCTAGATCTTTGGTTTATTTTGATACATAAACCCCTCTGAAGGACAGTTAGTGACAAGACTATATTGTATATAAAGTGCTGCAGAAGATGTCAGCGCTATGCAAATACGAACTAAAATATAAAAGATACTTGTGCTTGTAGGTCTCTAACTGGTCCAGAACCACTATGTTTTGTGCATACCATTAGATCTAAAGCTTTTGTTGGTAGATCTCAGATTAGGTAGATATACAGCACTCTCCCCCCCCCCCCCTCCCTCCCCTTAAATCCTATAGTTTTTTTAAAAACTGTAGTATAATAATTCCTGAAGGGTAGATTCATGAAAAGTTTGCAGAGAAATGGTTGGGATTAAGTAATCTGTTACATTTTTAGGGTCCATCTGCACTTGTGCACTTTTTGCCTCCTGATTTTGTGTGTAGTTCATTGTAAAGGCTTTCTTAGACATCAACTTCCACTATAAAGTATGGCTGTGAGTAATTATTTGGCACCATCACGCCATAGTTAGCGGACAGTTATTCTTGAGTGTGTAACTGCTTTGGAGATCTCATGGTTACGAGGAATGGTATAAGTTCCAGGGTTCTGTTCGCATTCATCCATTGCTGGCAGTAGGTGTCAAACCATTGCAAACCTATGTAAGACCTCCGGCACCTGATCAGAATTTCCTGGATGATGGCCTTTGAGTTGCCAGAAGACTGAAATGAGTAGATACGCCGAGAGTGCATTCTCCTTCCTTGACTGATATTAGCTTAGTTTAGTTGACTTTCATGGGACATTCACATTCAATGTTACTCCATCTGTATAGTTCCCTGCAAATACCATCCATGATTACTTTATATCCGTGTTCATTTTCTTTCTACACCCTTTAATTTGCTGTTTCATTTCATGCCTCATTTTTGCTTTTGTTTTTTTTTATTTATACAAATCTCAATTTGTATCAACTTCTCTAATGCATTTTTCTTTCAAGGTCCTACCAAAGATTTTGATGAAGCTCTCTTCCTGTTTTAGTAATCTCTTATTCTTTGCAGTAACTGGGCATTCTCTCACCTTTTCTAATGCTGTATCTTTTCTCTGAATCCTGTCTTTCCTATCCCTAAACTGTCATTTTACGCTCTTCCTTCATTTCTGTTTGGATGCTGTGTATTTTGGTATGAAATATGGGAAGTTTGATAGCCAGGATATCTCGATGGCTGTTTCATTTCTGTTGCCTCCTCTTGTCATGTTCTAGACTGAAGTCAGGCAGACTGCTGCTCTCACCCCTGACTGCCAGGAAAGCTCCTGCCTTTGATGCAAGATGAGCGTATTGGTGTTCAGATATGAAGTATTTGTATTTACTAGCACTCTGCACTCAGATTTATCCCTGCCATGCTCTTTCTTCACTAGCTAATATGAATGGTTAGTGTTGAGTAGGAGATAGGCTTAAGGTGGCCAAACATCTATCAATTCTACGGCCCAATCGACCACCCGCTTCAATAATTTTATAAAATTGGAGGAAAATCTGCCACATCTGGAGTGCCGCCAGGCTGGTGTGTGATGTCACACGCACCACCTGCTATTCGTGGCTATGATGTGGCGGCTGTATGGCATTGCTTATGGGGAAGCACAGGATCAGGAGCAGCTGGACAAGTGAGAGATTTGAATGCACAAGAACCTTAATGAATATTGTGGTTTTTTTTTTTTGTGGGGGGGGGGGGGGGGGTCAAGGTAAGGTCGATTCCCAAGAGATTTCATGCTGCAGTCGATTGGGAATCTGTAAGGTATGGGCAGCCAACAGATCTCTATCAGAGAAATCGGTCTCTTGGTCGGTCTGCCCATATGACTTTATAGTCAGATTCATATCTGCGCTTAAATATCGCTTCTGCAGACAGTATCAAGGTGCAGAAATATCCTGATGGTAAGGTAGGTTTTAACCTAGAGAAGCATGTCATGACTTTCTCCAGTCCAGAAAACTACTGTCCCTTTCTGTGCAGAGTATGGTAATCATTTTCACGTGTTAGTCTCTGCCATCTGCATGTTTCAATGGTTTATCAGCCATCCACATGAGACTTCCTAAGCATTTCAAAGCCAGCTGTCCTCTGCGGTGAAATGAGTCCTTCTACTGCATACCTTCCCTGTGTCAGAACAATTGACTACTTTGTACTCTGATATGAATGTGTTTCCCATACTTGTCTTTGATTACTACATTTAAGTTTTTCTTGTACGGTACATAAGCCAACCATTTTTTTTTCTGACCAAACTCCTGCATTTCCTTTGTACTGACCTTTATTTTATTTTCTCCCCACTTTTTTATTTTGTTCTGCATCATCTCCTACCCTTCCCTACCCTTTACATCCTTATCCTCCTTGTGTGTGTGGTGTTCTTCCTGTTCCTATTTTGTCTTCCAAACACTGCTGTCTGTCCTATCCCATTATCTGTGTCTGTCCTCCCCATCCCCCCTCAAACCCCCTATGTTCATGCTGCTTTGCTTGAACAAAATGTTCCTCGGACCAACTTGCCCCAATTAACTGCCTTGAACCATGATCCATGACCACCTTCACCATTCTACGGGAACCACCCTTCGTTATGGATGATCTGTTCATCTCCGCTCTTCCTCGACTCTTCTCTCTTCTTGTCTTACGCTGCTTGCTCTTCTCTCCTTCTAAAGATGGTTTCGCCCCAAAGTCTGTTTACCCTCTTCGGTATGTTATTGTTAGCACTATACTTTTATTATTAATTTCATTTTTATTTCACTTTATTTACTTATTTTTATTTGTAGCTAGCACTTTGGCGTAAAAATTGAATAGTTTTTATTTGTTTTTTGCCTTCTTTCTTTTTTTTGGTTTTCTTTTTGTTTTTTTCTTCTCACCATAGTCACATTATTTTAATGCATGTGAATTTATTTTGCATGGTCTTTAATTTTGTTTGTCATTCACATAGCTTTGAGGGTATATCAAATATATTCTTATCCAAAATTCACTGTTCAAATTCTTGATCTACTTTTCATTCTTGTGAATGTCAGGATTGGGTGAATGGTACTTTTGTTGTCTGGTTGTTTCATTTGATCTTTGGAACCTTAATGTAGTTTTAGACCAGGTTTCAATGCTTAATTTGCTCATTCGTTTTTACGTTTGTTTATGTTTTAAATCTGATGAAAAGGTGTTTATGGAGATGTGCAGCGTGTGAAGATACTGTACAATAAGAAAGACAGTGCTCTTATCCAAATGGCAGATGGGAACCAGTCACAGTTGGGTAAGTAATGTGACTTGTATTTAGAAACGTCAAACATTGGTGATGAATGGACTAAAACGGTATTTCTAAACATTATTTTGGTATTTACATACTAAAGTGTACCCGGGCCAAAACTTAGGTACAAATAGAGATACTAAGCTAATGAGAGGGAAGCCACAGGACAGTATTGAGGCTTCTCTCGGTGTTCTGCTGACCACTGACTCCCGAAAGATTGCCAGCAATGGTTTGTTGGCAGCCTTATCGAGGCCGCACACCTCCTGGCATTATCGCGGCTGTACAGTAGCCATGAATGGGCAGTAAGCAGGAGCTCTGGGCTACTGCACATGCGCGGCTGTGCTTGCACAGCCACGCTCTAAACAGAAGAGGAGGGCGGCTCCAATATGCACGAGGTCCGTGCTCGACAAAGGGGTTTTACAGAACAATGAGGGAAGCCTCAATATGATCCTGAGGCTTTCATGACTGCAGATAAGTATATCTTTTTAATGAACCCTAGGAATAGAGTTGTAGAACCAGGGCTGAGGAGTCGGAGCAATTTTGGATACCTGGCGTCGGTGGTTTTATAAACGGAGGAGTCTGAGTCCCATGATTTTTGTAACGACTCCACAGCCATGTATAGAACATACAATACTTAGTATAATTATTTTGTCTCAAAAGCTTAGTATTTGCGTTTGTTTACTGCAGGGTTTCAGTACCAATTTGGATCACCTTGTCAAGGCTTCATAGTCGATTTCTATGCACTCTCTGTTGTGATGTGTACTCGTGATGGCTGCAGCACTGAATTTATTTTCCCTAATCCGCATAGGGCAAATGAACAGATATTGATTAATTTTCTAGTAAATCCCTTATAAGGTTCTAAAAGATACACAATGGCATAATAACCTTTAAGTAAAAAACTTTCTTTGTTACAGCTGGTACAAATCCTAAAATAAATTAGCACAGTTTCTACTTCCTGATTCATGGCAGTAGACATATTGTTTACAGCCTGTGCTTTCATATGGGCTTATCTGCCATAGGCAGTCATGTGACACAGGGTAGGATCAAATTACAACTTGTGATTAGACACAAATGAAGGGGGAATTAAATAGGCTAAACTCTCTATATACATGCAGGCTGCATTTCTCTACGTTTTCCTTCTGTCCTGTCCACTTAACAATTTTTAAATCCTTATTAAAGCACAAATTAACTTTGTGTATAACATTCACTAATTCTATTACTCAGTTTTGTTCCATTTTTGTAGCATAGACTCTAAATTGTTGCAATTACATTTCCCTAAGGATAATACCAGTACTTGTTTACTTAAAATGCTTGATACACATCCACATTCTGATTGGATTTAAAGCAGTTCTCAAATTACAATGAGTCTTATGTGAGACTAGAAGTGATCATTTAGAGTAAATTGGTTTAATTTTAAGCATGTTCATTCCTTCTTTTACAATCCTATGTAACTTGGCTGGATTCAGTTCTCTTGAATATTTTATTTATTTTTGCTAAAATGTGATTGTATTTGTTTACATTTCAGCTATGAGCCACCTCAATGGGCAGAAGATGTATGGAAAGATCATCAGGGTTACACTGTCCAAACATCAGACAGTCCAACTACCTCGGGAAGGGCTTGATGACCAAGGGCTAACTAAAGATTTTGTCAATTCCCCCCTACATCGTTTCAAAAAGCCTGGTTCTAAAAACTTTCAGAATATATTTCCGCCATCAGCAACTCTTCACTTGTCTAACATTCCGTGAGTAAAGCATTTTATAAGATTATTTTTCACTGAGCCCATAGGAACATATCTGTAGAAAAAAAAAGTGGCAATGTCAGTGTTGCATCCATTCAGCGTCAGTGTTGCATCTACTCAGACTCCAGGCAAGTCACCAACTTAGAGATGTGACCTTCTGCTTTGGAATTGGCACTGGAATCGCGCTGTCCTGATGCTGCCACTAGCCCAGAGCTACAACTTTCTTCCATAGGAAAAAACAGGCTTAAATGACAGGCCCAACCCCACTAAGAACCCTGTGTAGATCCTATGGAGGCGTGAGAATGTACTGCTGTGTGTGCAGGAGACGAGGTATGCAGGGGTAAACTCATTTAGCCACGTCCTGCATTCCGATGCATTTTATGCTGCATTCCATCTTCCTACACTTCCGCCTTCTAAGCCAGAGCTTCCACTCTGAAGGTGGAAGTTGTAAGGAGTTGGAACGCAACATAAAACACTTGGAATGAAGTCAGTGGTAGGCGAGTTAACCTGCTGGGCGGCCATGCGGCCGCGGGAGGGTTTTTTTCGCCCGATTTTTTTTTTCTTCCATGTAGCTAGCCTAGCACTAGCTACATGATTCTCCCCTTCCTCCTCTCTCCCTCCCACCCTTCTGATCGCCGCCGGCGATCACGCCCATAAGGAAATCCCGTTCTGAACTGGATTTCCTTTAGGGCTTCCCCCGTCGCCATGGGGACGACCGGAGTGGCGTCATCGACTGGGACACCCGATCCACCCCAAAGCGCAGCCTGGCGGCGATTGGCCAGGCTGTGCACGGGTCTGCACGGGGGGGCCCTCTTTCGCGTCGGGGATCGGCGGCGAGCAGCGGCGAGCAGGGCAAACACGCAGCTAGCAAAGTGCTAGCTGCGTGTTTGAAAAAAAAAATTATCAAAATCGGCCCAGCGGGGCCTGAGCGGTGCACAGCTCGTCCAGAACGCTAGGGAGGTTAACCACCACATACCTTGCTCTTGCCTCCTGCAACACTGCAGGACATTCTCTCGCACAAGAAAGTTTTTGCTTATCTCTAGTAGACCCTACAGTGCTGAGCCTCCATGGCTTCAATTCATCAAAGGCTGTTCGATAACAAAATCCAAGTCGTTAAAATACCACATTCGGTATTTTACACTTGTGTGTGCTAATTCATCAATATTTTTACATGTGCGGTAGATGTTCGTTAAGTTTCCGAACTACTACGGCTCCAATTCATCAAAGGCTGTTTGATAACAGCAGAGCAGTGCAGAGCAGCTTGGAATGTCTGTTACAAGCTGCTGTGAGGCATTTACAATAGAAGGCATCCCGACATCCCTTTAGATGTAAACATTTGTACTGCATCTGCTGCTCTGAATCTGTCCATCAGTCTTTCTTAACATTTTATTTAATTGCCACAACTTAGATGAACTTCCTGGAGACATTACAAATGCCATGCTTGGTGATTTCACCACTAGCAACTTTGCATTTTCAAACAGGGATTTAAAGGGTTACACCACCGAAGGGTGCCTGGAAAATATCTTTTCTCTAATCGTCATCCGGGGCAACAGGAGAGATCCGGTCCCTCCTGTTGTCCCGGAAGACGCTTAGAAACTCCATTACCGGTAGGTCTAATAGGAGTATTTGTCCCGTTCTCTCTGCTCACTCCCTGGGGGGTCTAAAAGCTTGTTCCACTGGAGAATAATGTGCGACCTATCAGCGGACTTGCAGGAGAACAGGGGCTGTTTCTATTGGCTGCCTGCTCCTGTCAATCATAGGGACATCCACAGGAAGGCATTCGAAGCTAGTTACCGACAGAGGAGAGCTGGAGATAATCACCGAATGTGTTTGAATGCTGTAACCTTGATGAATTGACATTTACTGATATTTGCTGATGTGTTTGAGCACAAGTCAGTAATTTATCTCACTGCTCTGTAATTTCAGCTTTTCATGCGGTAACAGCTTTGATTAAATGACATTTTCTTAAGTGCTCGCTCAGCTGTTTTCAGCATTACCAAATGTGGTAATGCTTGATGAATTGAAGCCCATGACTGTTAAGAATGGCAGAAAGTTCTAGGTGACTAGCAGACCTAACTCCACTCTAATGGACTGTGGAAGTTCAGGCTTGTGATGACATGAAGGCGTGAGATCCTCAACTGGAAGTCTTTGTGACACTACTGGTTCATTTAGGGGGCTTTTCAGTCTTGTAGCCTGCCTCCAAGACTTTTTCACTTTTGAAGTGGTATCATCCTGATTCAAAACTTCTTACTTTTGAAGCCATAATACCATCCAGTCTGGCAGTTAGTGGAAATGCAACACCTTTAAAGGGAACCAGAGACGCCAGATAAAAGATCTTATACATACCTGGGGCTTCCTCCAGCCCCATACGCACGGATCGCTCCCACGCCGCCGTCCTCCGCTTCCTGTATCAGCCAGTTCCGGGTCCCGTAGTTTCGGCCAGTCGGCGTCAGCACGCGGCCAATTGGCCGCATCACAGGGGCTCCCAGCATACCATTACGCGTGTGGCTGCCTACTGCGCAGCCGCACGCGTAAGGGTATGCAGGGAGCCCCTGTGATGCGGCCAATTGCCCGCGTCCACCGGAAGTGACGGGACCCGGTACCGGCGGATCCAGGAAGCGGAGGATGGCGGCGTGGGAGCGATCCAGGCTTATGGGGCTGGAAGAAGCCTCAGGTATGTATTAAATCTTTTTTTCTTTTTGTACGTCCGGCATCTCTGGTTCCCTTTAAGGGCTCCTGCTTTGATCTGTGCTGCGGCTTTGCAACACCCACGCTGCATTCCACAAATGTCCGTGGCCTCTTCCCTGTTGTGTTGAACTTCTGTCACATACATTTAAAGCTGAATTAAAGTTACTAAACTTGTGATGCATTTAGACAACCCTCCAAGGTGTAAAAACACAATTTTTTTTTACTTGCAATAAGATTTATTTTTTTCTTGCGTGATGGTTAAAACTGTTAATGTTTTGTTTGTGGTCTTTGTTAGGCAGCCCTTATCTGGAGTGGATAAGAATATTTCACTGGAGAACAACTGTTCTTCATAGACTGCATCAGGGAATGGGAATGGCTCCTTTTAGAGACATCTATTAAACAAGCATGGCAAACATTCATCTATTCTCATTGCGCTGAATGACCATGCACTAAAGCGCTTTCCCAAGTTACTGTTGGATGTTACATTTTTACTTTTGTCTCACAAGTTGACATGATTAACTTTTGCAGCTGAAATGATCTTAATTTTTGTAAAATTGCTTCAGCTTGTTTTTCGTTACAGGCAAACAATAACTGAAGATGACTTGCGGACTTTATTCACTAACACAGGAGGAACAGTGAAAGCATTCAAATTTTTCCAGTAGGTTTCCTTGCTTTATATTTTTGTGTGTGACCGATACATAGTAAAACCACTGCTATCCGGCAACCATGTAAGCGGTACTCTTCAGCAACTGGGTACCATGGTGGCATGTGCTTCCTCTTCCCCAGCTATGCAGAGCGGTAGTGGTGCAACTTGCAATTACCCCGGATGTCGTCCTTTTAAAGGGAAGGTTCAAGCAAAATAAAAAAAAGAGTTTCACTTACCTGGGGCTTCTACCAGCCCCATGCAGCCATCCTGTGCCCTCCTAGTCACTTACTGCTGCTCCAGTCCCCCGCTGGCAGCTTGCCGACCTCGGAGGTCGGCGGGCCGCATTGCGTACATTTTTACGCATTCCCGCTAGTGCAGGAACATTAACACATACATTTTTACGCATTACTGGTTCAATGCGTACATTTTTACGCATCGCACCAATAATGCGTAAAAATGTATGTGTTAATGTTCCTGCATTTGTGGGAATGCGTAAAAATGTACACAATGCGGCCCGCCGACCTCCGAGGTCGGCAAGCTGCCAGCGGGGGACTGGCGCAGCAGTAAGTGACTGCGAGTGCACAGGATGGCTGCATGGGGCTGGTAGAAGCCCCAGGTAAGTGAAACCCATTTTTTTTATTTTGCTTGGACCTTCCCTTTAACCACCCTGGCGTTCTGATTAAATCGCCAGGGTGGCTGCGGGAGGGTTTTTTTTAAATAAAAAAAAAACTATTTCATGCAGCCAACTGAAAGTTGGCTGCATGAAAGCCCACTAGAGGGCGCTCCGGAGGCGATCTTCCGATCGCCTCCGGCGCCCAGAATAAACAAGGAAGGCCGCAATGAGCGGCCTTCCTTGTTTTGCTTATATCGTCGCCATAGCGACGAGCGGAGTGACGTCATCGACGTCAGCCGACGTCGTGACGTCAGCCGCCTCCGATCCAGCCCTTAGCGCTGGCCGGAACTTTTTGTTCCGGCTACGCTGGGCTCAGGCGGCTGGGGGGACCCTCTTTCGCCGCTGCTCGCGGCGAATCGCCGCAGAGCGGCGGCGATCAGGCAGCACACGCGGCTGGCAAAGTGCCGGCTGCGTGTGCTGCTTTTTATTTCATTAAAATCGGCCCAGCAGGGCCTGAGCGGCAGCCGCTGGCGGTGTTGGACGAGCTGAGCTCGTCCAGACCGCTCAGCTGGTTAAAGCTCCGGACTGTGCTGAAGCATCCTCCGTAAGCTCCGATGCATGTCACCTGACCCACGTCAGATCAGGTAACAGGCATCAGGAGCCTTTGGAGGATGCTTCAGCCAATGACTGTCAGAGGTGTATTGAACCCAGTGTGTAGTAAGTTGCTCTGCTGCTCACTGATCTGCACAACTGGGAAGAAGGCCATCTCAAGCAACTGGCAAGAACAGTTATACGGTATCAGGCAGTCCTCATCTGAGCTGGATAGCAGGGGTTGTACTGTGCAGTACAAAGATGTATAGCAGTCCTTGCAAGTGTGAAGTACTCATGTGGTTCGGTGTTAGTCGTGGATCATGCAATAAACCATGTACAGTTAGTCATTAATGGTATTACCTGAATCATTGTTAGTTTGATATCTGCATAGCTTTCCTTGGTGCTTTAGTCAGGCTTCAAGCTAGTGAGTGGAACTCCTGGTCCAAACCGTAACGTAAATGGAGCAGGCGATCAAATTACTTTTTGCTGCCATAAATAATTCAGAATGGCCCTTTTCTAAAGAATGCATTTGTAATTGGACTATCTGATTTAATTTTTTTTTTGTGTATTGTGATTTTCGGAGATCTCAAAAGTGGCAATTTAAATCTCAGATCGCCGCTCTTTATAAAAAGGCCCCATAATATCAGTGTGCTTTTTAATTATCAATCCCTCTTAAGCGTCAGCTAAGTCAGTGGGGTCATAGGAACTCTGTAACAGTAATTCTGGGGACTTGTTTACAAAGCAGTAAAGTTGAATATTGCCTTACAATCATTGCTAGTGCAACCGTTCTGTAGAGCTCTAAACCAAAGAAATACTAATGTGTATGATACATATCTTTTTATAAAAATTGTTTAAGGGGTGCTTCCCTTATTGTACAGTTATACACTCAAAGGAAACCGCTGTTTGGTTAGGTTTACCTGTTTACATCCCAAATAGCAGTCCATATCTTTTCTGATTGTGTACATATCTGGAAGCGTTTGTACTAGGCTTTTACCGGCGTTCAGATCCCGATTTTCCCTGGCGTTCAAGGCGACCCTGGACACTACATGAAGCATTACGAAGGGGGAAGATGAGGGGGAATCAGACTGGCTAAACTCTTTAAATGCATGCAAGGTGCATTTCTCTTTTTTCCTTCTGTCCTGTGCAGGAGTTCAGGTCCACTTTAATGGAAAATTATGTGGGCAATATAGTGGAGGGGGAGACACTGCAATGGGGAAAAGGGGGACACGTTAAAGAGGTTGAGAAACTGTTAGGGTGATTGGGATGGTAGGTTAAGCTTTGTTAGATGCTATAAAGCTCTATCACCGAATGTGCGTGATCGCTCCCAACAGGTACCCTGACAAAATTGCCATGGTATAAAAGGTGCCGTGAACTTGAACATTTTGCAAACAATCTATACTTTTTAGATAGCAATTACTTATTTGTTTTTTAATTTTTTACTAATATTAATTACGAATATTAATCTGGATTTTGTCTTTTTAAACTATTTCAGAGACCACAAGATGGCTCTTCTTCAGATGTCTACAGTGGAAGAAGCTATACAAGCCTTGATTGACCTCCACAACTACAACATTGGTGATAACCACCATCTGAGAGTTTCCTTCTCTAAGTCAACAATATAAAAAAAAAAAATACAGAAAAAAAAACTAAAAGCAGAGCATCTGGGTTTATCGCATTGTTACGTATCTTGTCACCAACAGACTGTTCAGAAAAGTGGGGACCAGAGTATGGCTTGTGTTTTTCATTCAGTTATCATTCCTTGGTTCATTGCATTAGTTAATTATAATTGCAGCTATAAATGAGCTGTAAGTTTTCCAAGGTGACTGTGGAAGACCTTTTTGGTTATATATATTTTTTTTTTTCAGTTGTTTCAATCCGTGGACATGTGCCTTACATTTTTTTTCCCCCCTCCAACTTGTTACCATTTAAAATGCAGGCTTATAATCTTGGGCACATTGTTACATGTAAAACGGCAGCATTTTGCACCAGGAGATGTGTACAGAGGTTAAGCTTTGGTTCCTCCTGCTCAGAACTTCAACTCAATCATCAGTCATGTTCTATCTGTACTCGTGCCCACGTCACCATTTTCTTTCACGTTACAAAACGCTCATTTATTGGGAGGAAACTGTTTTACTTTGCTTAAATTGTCGTTGTATGCCTTGTAAAATTAGACGTTCTATTTTTGATGTCTTAGTGACAAATAGCAGGTAATGTTTTTTCTTTGTAAAAAAAATAAGGCAAGGAAAATGATCCCTAGAAGTCTTGGTCGTGTTGCAGAAAATATTGTAGAACCTTATTCTTTTTGTAATCTTCTCGTGAAATGTATCATTTAAATGTTAGAACTAAAGTAACGTCTCGTTTGTGGCCGAATATTTTCCTGTAGTTTTTGAAGTTGACATGACTGATGTGCATTTAACTCTGTATTTGCCATCTGCTGTTTGTTTCAACTCAAAATATTGTTGTGGATTTTCTGAGCATATGCAGAGAGGTCAAGCGATTTCAGAAACTGGTGCATGTACTTGATGGCAGGGAGCGCCTTTTTGACAAAAAAAAAGAAACTAGTGGCAGTTTTTGAAAAAAGAAACTGACAACCAGGTGGGACCAAAGTTTATGTGCCTTTAGTCTTAATTTACCTTACATTGTAATATTCTGTTTTAATAAAGAACTTCAAGATATTTTGTACGTAGAAACAGACCTGACTTACAGACCTGGATCAGAATCTACCTTTTTTGAATCGAGTAGACGGTTTATTCCTTTCACAGTGATCCGTTTTCCTCGGTTCACTTTTGAGCAAGTACATTTATTTTTTTGTTAATAAAATTTATGTATTTGGTTGAAATGACTAGATTCTGTTTATCTGTGTAGAAGAAAAAAAAATGGTCATGTATATTTTCTATTAGTTACGTTTTTACATCTTTAAAAAAAAAATGTAAAATTCAGTCTAGTTTGATTGCGGCACAATTAAAAATTAATTTTCTAACAAAGTCGGGAGGTTGACGGTGGTTTTGATTTCATCTTGTGTACTCTGCTTACCTCTGTAGCATGCTCAATAAACACTTCTATAGCTCTGTATTCTCTCTTCTGTCTCTCTCTGCTTCCTCTTCTTTTCTCAGCTCTGTATCCTCTCTACTATGCTTTAAAATTCATGTTCCTCTGCCTGAGTGGGAAACACTTTTCACAGCTTACATATTGATCATCATCTGAAAATAACCATTAATTGGAAGCGCATTGTCAAAGGAACACATTTCCCTAGCATATCAGAGTTGGCAGTTATTGAGTTGCATTTAGCGGCCAATGCCAACCATTTCCCACCCTGTTAAATATCAGCTGCTCTTACAAACATCACCTTTAATAACATACTGTGTTTCTTTGGAGGCTATTGGAGTGTTAGATCAGCACGTCTCGGCTCTAGTTACAAGCTACTTGCCTACAGGTCATGTTTTCTAGAATGTAATTCTCACATACCTAACACAGCAGGTGTTGACTTTATCTGTACACAGCGCTTCTCGGCTCACTCTGAATCATACCGCTATTCTAAATTTCACTTATATAACGCTTATTTTACACAAGATACATAACATTTAAATTGCACTTTTCTCCTGGGAAACTAAAAGCACTTCAGAGTTGAAGCCACTTAGGACGCTTTCCATGGGTGGCCAGGAGTGTTGAAGAGCCTTACTGCTTTTACGTTGTGGCTTCACCCGAGATTTTGAACCCTGGTGAAAGGCAAGAACCGTAACCAGTCACGCTATCCAGCTACTTAGTCTAATTCTGATTCCAGCTGTTTATTTGGATGATAGAAGTTTTTCTTTATTTATGAAACCGTTTTAAACATCCATAAAGTGTCATGCCATAAATAACAGTAACATATATGCACTTCCATTGTAAAAGTGAGTACAAAATTACTGGCAGTATTGCAAACTCATATGCAGGTTAGTCTTTTTACTGCACAACTAGTAATATTTACTATTTGTGTACCTTTTCTGAAACCTGATTCTTATTTATGTATAGATTCTGAACTGTTCAGGGGCTGTGGCTAAAAGTATAAGAACTAAAATGCTAAAAAAAAAGTTCCCAAACCTCATCAAACAATGTCATGGTCACATTTTATTGCTGTCTGTGTGGAATATTATAATACAGTGGTGCCATCTTTAATTTACTATGAAATGATGGTTTGAGAGAAGAACGCACAATCTTCTGACTAATTTGGTTGGGTAATTTCCTAAGATTGTTTATAGAATATATCATTGGAAAAAAAATGCACCATTCAAATGATGCAAAAATGCAGGCATATCTATAAACAGCACAGGCACACTTTATGGATCTTTAAAGCCAGCTGCGATAAAGATACAGGAATGGGAAAAATCTTTATCTGGTATTCTCAAACTGTGTTTGAATTTAAATTTACATGTATTAACTGAAGGAGTTAAGTAATTCACTTTCCAAAGTGTGTCTTGCCACACATTCATCACAATGGCCACCTGACCTATGGTCACAGTAACCCATGGTACAAGCTGCTAGAGAGGTGATGGCATTCTTATGAGTAACTGTTCACCTGAAGGACACACCCATTGTGGTAGCAAGATATATCACACATTTGGGTTCTTACATTAATAATGCTAGCAAAATAAAAAGTCTACTGAGCTATGTCAGATTACTTTGTTAAACTGCGCTCCCCGGTCCACAGGAGACGCAATGGAATCTAGTGTGAAGCTGGTAATACACAGATAATGACTTGTGTTTAAAATGTCTTTTGAATGCTTTTAATTCACCTTCCATACACATCAGGGAGTACTTGATGTTTGGAGCAGATTCAATAGAGAACAGTGAATCTATTCCTGACCCTTCTCCCCAGGAATATTACAGTGGCACTCAGTCTTGCCCATGCAGCACTTCTGGAAACATTACTTTGAAAATCAGTTGTATGGCCTTATTCAGGGATCACTGATACAGTATCTTTGTTAGAAATCTCCCCATATTCATTGCTATGCAGATATATCCACCCCTACCCTTGTTGACACCATACATTACACAGTTGTATGCCAGTTTGAATTGCAGTTAAAAAAAAGTTTAAATCCATTAAAACATTACAATTTCCTTTGTTGAGGAGTCAAATATCTCAATTCTAATATACAGAAGATTTGAGCTATTAAAATAAAATCGGAAACGCACACTTTCGAATTTGCTTTCTAATATCATTCCATTAGCAACATATTAACTCCCTGTTAATGCCACAGTCTTTACTTTTATACTGTCCTCCCCTATTCTTCACTGTTTGCCTCTATGCCTTCTTCTGTCTAATTCTCTATAGCTGCTTCTATTACTCTGTACTATTGCAGACAGATCTTATGTATTGTCATACTGTTTACTTGGTCCAAAAATACAAAGGATAAAATGAAAGCCCATTTCAACAAAAAAACGCAATGCTTTAAAGGTGAAGATTTGTTGCGTTATGAAAGTTTTAAATCATTGTATAAAACTCTTAAAGCACTTAGTTCCAAACCTTTTACTGCTGCTCGTTGCCTGGTTAGAGTCCCCGTTCTTTCACTTCAAATACCAAAGTAGTTTAGAATGGGAGGGACCCTCAAGGCAACAAGCAGTAGTAGGAAGTTTAGTACGAAGTACTTTATCCCACACGTTTTTGTTGTTTTTAGTCAAAACTTTTTTGAATCATGCAGAATACAACATTTTTCACATAAAACAATGCAGTAGAAATTTGAAACGCTAAAGTAAAAAAATCGAATACATAAATTACTGGACTGCCAATAAGCATGAGGACACAATACAAAAAGAATTATACCCAGCAAGGGACATATCCATAACCGGCCATTTTTCACCCATTGTTAAACTTTTATTTATAAAGTCCTAACTATACAATAGATGGGGGAAAAGTTACAACATTAAACAATGTCACAGAAGGGCAATACAGGGTTAAACAATGGTACACAAAATAGTGATTATAACAATAAACAATGGTGCGCAGATTGCAATGTAGGGAGGAGTAGGACCCTGCCAAATAGGCTTACAATCTAAGGGGTGGGGGAGAGCTATGGAGATGGTGGGTAAGCAATGGTGAACAGATGGGTCTTTAAGGCCTGCTTGAATGATTTGGGGGGGGATCCATAGAGTAGGGGCTGCTCTGGAGAAGTCCTGAAGCCTTGCAAGCAAGTTATGTCGAATGTTGGAAGAGTGGAGTGGATTGACTAGGAGCTTGGCGGTATCGAGGGATAGGTAGGCCCAAATTTTGTTGATATTGTGGAAGTGGCAGGATCTGGAGATGTTCTGTATGGAGGCAAAAGGAGAGTGCTGAGTTGAGTGTCCACCAACAGCAAAATACTTAGAGAACCAGAGACGAAGCACCCTCATGTATTTTACTACATTTCAGTGGGAACATGACAGTAAACACCTACCCTGCTTTTAGTTTCATTCTTTTCTTAATTAGTCTGTTATCAGCTGTGATAGGAATCCCTGACTGAGTCTTCAGTCTAGGTTTGACCTGGAAACATTATAGCTGAGTCACTCTACTGTGGAGTCTTTTCAAGCCAAAGCCTGCTCCCTCCTGGCTCTGCTTTGCATATTGAGAGCTCTGATGACATGGGAGGGGCTGCTTCTGCTGAGAGAGAAGCTCTGAAACAGACAAGTGTGGCTGCAATATGATCTGTGTGCGCTCTGCATAGATAATGAGGACTGCAGTTTCATTCCTATGAGACACTTCCTACAGGCAGCTGCACATCATACCAAAATGAAAGCACACAGATGAAAGACTGCAGCAGCCTTTCTCATATAGCCTAGACAGCACATCCAGAACAACTCATAACCCTAAGCAGAAGGGATATGAGCTGGCGACCATATTGGATTTTTCCTGGAGCAATAATGGATAAAAAAACACTAAAAAAGGCACACCAGAGTGACGAAATTATCAGGTAGAGCATTTATTCTTTACAAGCTATTGACTGATATGTTTATTTTGTGTGAAACGTTCATCTCTGGTTCCCTTTGAATCCAAAATACAATTTGACATTGGGGGATCCAGAATGCAAAAACAAATTTGCCTTCTTAAAACAGAAGGTGTTTGTGATTATTCAGATTAGAGTGAGCATAAGGTCATCAGTGCATTATTGCTGAATATACAGATTGTCCCTGTAAGCTAAACACACCTACAGAACTGCTGGAATGCAACGATGTGTCAGCTTGTTAATATTACAGAGCCACACTAATCCAACATGCATACAGACTGTTTCAGACTAGTTGGTCCTAATCAATGCATGGTATGGATTAATATGGCTCTATCAGGTGGGACCTTGAAAGCTCACACATCATTTCATCATAAGTGCATTTACTGATGCTTTATTTTATAGTATTAAGCCTTTTTATCTGTGTATTTTAACCTTTTCATAAATTTTACCGTATTTTTCAGACCATAAGTTGCACCTTTTCTCTCCCCAAAATGGGGGGAAAAGTCACTGCGTCTAATGGTCCGAATGTAACAATTTTGGCCGGGTGTCTGCCCCCTGTCCTGAGTCCCGCTGTATGTGTCTCCTGGCTGCTGTCCCTTGTCCCCTTCTCTGTCCCAGTGTCTTTAGGGGAATTCCACAGCATCTGAGTGTTTAAGCTGTGTCACCCATGGCCCCCGGGTGTGTGGCTTAGAAGTGAGGGACAATTTGTACCTGGCTGAGAGGAGGGACAGGTCGGATCCGACAGCTGTAGCAATCGCAGCACGCACCGATGAGAGAGATGACAGAGCGGCAGGGCATCCCAGCTGATATGCACGATGCAGACCAGGAATGAATAGCGGTAATGCTCCACAGCAAAGCCGTTTGGGGGGGGGGGGGGGGGGGGTCTGTGCACGCTGCCATAGCGTCTCTCTCGTCACTTCTGCTTATATCACTAATGCAGAAGTGACGAGAGAGACACTATGGCAGCGTGCACGAACCCCCGAGCGGCTTTGCTGTGGAGGATTACCGCTATTCATTCCTGGTCTGCATCGTGCACGTCAGCTAGGATGCCCTATCGCTCTGTCCCCTCTCTCATCGGTGCGTGCTGCGATCGCTGCAGCTGTCGGATCCGACAGAGAGTAGTGCAACTTCGAACAGGCTGGCTGGAGGTCGGGAAGAATAAGGCAGTTTGTAGCCTGGAACCCCACATGGACACTGGAGGTAGGCCGCGGGATCCAGGTAGTGATGATCGAACAGCTAGATGTTCGGTTAGGTCCGGCTGACGTCATCCAGCCCGCCTGCCCCCTCCCGCCACCGGGGGGTGCCAGTCCAAAGCTTCCCCCCCCCCGGCGCGTTAGCTGATCCAGCAGCTGAGAGTTCATGTCTGGGCCGGCTGTGAGAGCTGGAAGCTGCCTTTCACTTGGGCACCAAGAACATTTGCTCGGGGTATCTGTGCAGGGGGTAGATAATGTAACACCAGACAGTCTGGATATCGTGGGAAAACAGGGCTGAACTTGCCAGCGTGGAAGCAGAGGTCTTTGAGTCTGGGAAGAGGCGGCTAGGAGGAGGTCCGTGTCAAGTGGGTTTGGAGGTTTCTGCAGCTTGTCTTTCAGCAGGACTTTCAAATCACTGGGCTCTATCATCTTTGTGACTGTGTGTGCAGGAGGCAGAATAAGTGAGGCAAACTCGGAACAAAATGTCAGTGTGCTTATACCCATCAAGAAGGAATCTGGATTGTGGAGGAGCGATTGAGAAGAGCATGGCTAGTAGCTGTTGGTATCCTGTCTTCATGAGGTGATTTCCAATATTTTCTAGCAGTATTTAAGAGGAATTCCATCCTGAACAAACGTACTGTCATTAAGTTACATTAGTTATGTTAATTAAAATAGGTAATATAATCTCTTACCCACACTGTTTTAAAAGAACAGGCAAATGTTTGATTTCATGATGGCAGCCATCTTTTTGGTTGAAAGGAGGTGACAGGGACCATGAGACACAGTTCCTACTGTCCTGTGTCCTGAGCACCTCTCCCAGTTGCTAGGCAAAGTGAATAACAGGAAATCCCATCATGCTCTGCACAGCATCAAAAGCCCGGGCTTTTTTTCTTTGGTGTGTGGAGCTTAGCTAAAAATGCAGCCAAAAATGATGCGTTGGTAAGAAAAACAAAGTTCTGATGCTGTGAAACTGTTAAAGAAACACCAAGCCTTTTCAGTTCTGCTGAGTAGATTTTTAGTCCGGAGGTTCACTTTAATATTAATGTATGCTTAAAATGGATGTAGGTACTTTCAACAGTACATCCTGGTAGCAGAGAATGGGTGAGGAACTAAAGTTTCCATTGCATGAGGCTTCCATGTAATTAGCAGACATTTTGCAATATTATTATTATTAAATTAGCATAAAAGTTATGTTTTGATCCTGTATTCAGTAAGCAGAAAACTGTTTGTCATTATAGCTTAAATAGAGTCAGCTTGGGGGAAACTCCACAAGACACCCCTGGACCATGGATGCACCAGGCTTAGTATATATTTTTTTCCCTCTAAACCTAGGTGCGTCTTATGGTCCGAAAAATACAGTATATCCCAGTAATATTCTTACTGCTTAATTTCTATTAAAGAGTAACTGTTAGCCCCCGAAGTAAATTTAAATCTCTATAGCAATGTTTTATTTAGTATTTAAGTGAGCCAAAAAGCCAATGCAGAACTTAAAAATCAATCTAATTTTTTTACTATGTAGCCTTTTGCCCAAGCTCCGGACGCAAAGCCGCATATCAGATACTGCTTCAGCATGCAGAGCATGCCTATGTCTGCCCGACCCCCCCTGTCCCCCCCAGGACCAGGTGCTGATCTATTCGCACCACAAACAGCTGACCGCTCTGACACGGAGAGAGAGCACTTCCAGCGCCGCCACCGCAGAGCAGCCGCCGCCGAGTCACATGTGAGAGAGATGCTCGTCGGCGGCTGCTCTGCGGTGGTGGCGCTGGAAGTGCTCCCGCTCTCTCTCCGTGTCAGAGCGGTCAGCTGTTTGATGTGAGAATGGCACCTGGTCCTGGGGGGGAGAGGGGGGTCGGGCAGACATAGGCATGCTCTGCATGCTGAAGCAGTATCTGATATGCGGCTTTGCGTCCGGAGCTTGGGCAAAAGACTACATAGTAAAAAAATTAGATTGATTTTTAAGTTCTGCATTGGCTTTTTGGCTCACTTAAATACTAAATAAAACATTGCTATAGAGATTTAAATTTCACTTTGGGGGCTAACAGTTACTCTTTAAAGGAATGCTTAAGGGGAGGGGAGCACAAAAGGTTAAAAGGTTTATACAGTTAAGGAACAATTAAATGACCCTTATAAGTATTTTGGATTCACTGTATCTTGTAGGGGGATATAAAGGTCATATGATTGGAAAAGGTATAGGAGTGAGAAATGATACCAGAGGCACGGATTCCATATACAAAATACCATTTAAAAAAAAAAAGCACAGTAATTCACCTATAGTTAAAATAACAACGTTGTCAGCTCAACACACGTACTGTCTTACTGCTATTCACACAACAATTGTACCGGCCAGCGATTAGGCAATGTCCATAGATGTTTGTGTCATCACCGAAGAATAGCACAGATTGGGGGATATATTATGCAACCACCAGCACTATCGTGTCCACATGGATCGCACTGTAAATTGAATAATATTTCTATAGCGCTTTTCTCCCATAGGACTCAAAGCGCTTAGATTCGCTCAGATTCAGTAATTGGTAGCAGGATGAAGTATTAACACAACAAAATTATATTTCTGCAAATGCCTGACTGAACAGGTGCGTTTTCAGTCTGTATTTAAACACATCCAGAGATGGAGCTGTCCTGATCTGCTGAAGTAAGGAGTTCCATAATGTAGGAGTGGTATGACAGAAGGCTCTGTAACCAAAAGTTTTCAGGTGGACTCTGGGTATGACTAGATTCTTAGAACCTGTGGATCTTAGATTGAAGGGATTGCTACGCAGCTGCAACATTTCTTTCATGTATCCAGGGCCTGGATTATGTAATGCAGTGGTTCTCAACCTGGGGTCTGCAGACCTCTGGGGGTACATCAGCACCTGTCAGGGGCTGCAGACAAAATGGCAGATCTTGCTCCCCCAGGAGAAAAGTGGCAGTTAGTGTCCAAGGCAAGGGGTGCTGTAACTTACATAGCCCTGTTCCCGCATGGACTCCTCTCGCCCTCTTCTCTCTGCCTCACATCCTTTCTCCATGGTTTCCTGGCGGTGCCTCTCATGATGTCAGAGGTGCCGCCGGGAGTAACCACAGCTGTAGGAGGCAGCGAGAAGAGTGGAGAGAGGAGAGCAGCCTGGCTAGAGTCCATGCAGGAACAGAGTTATGTAAGTCTCTAACCTGTACTGGGGCACCACCTGTACCTGGATATCTATACTGGGGCACCTATAGCGGGCTCCCAACACTGTGGCACCTGTACCTGGCTACCTATATTGGTGCACCTATAGCTCGCTACTTATACTGGGAGCACCTGTACCTGACTAATCTATACTGGGGGCACCTATGTCTTTC
Organism: Hyperolius riggenbachi; assembly: GCF_040937935.1. Taxonomy (NCBI): domain Eukaryota; kingdom Metazoa; phylum Chordata; class Amphibia; order Anura; family Hyperoliidae; genus Hyperolius; species Hyperolius riggenbachi. The sequence continues at coordinate 105,455,579 of NC_090651.1, forward strand.
TACCTATGCTGGGGTACCTATACCTGGCTAGGATCAGGGACAAGATCTGGCACGGACAACAGAGGGGGACAAAAGAGGCACATTGAGACGGTGGAGATTAGGTGACACAGAGGGAGATCTGAGGTGACACGGAGGGACAAGAGAAACATGGAGAACGGGGGGGGGGGGGGGGGGCAAAAGACAATAGATTCAGGTTAAGAATGGACACAGTCCCTATCTCATTTGTTAACTGGGGACTACCTGTATTTCAGTAGTATTGGGCTCCACTCGCGTCATGGCCATGCCCACTTTTTCCCCTCAATGCTTTTTCCGGTAGGGGGTACATTTGCTTGGGAATGACCCATAAAGGGGTACATGTGCTGAAAAGGTTGAGAACCACTTGTAGTGATTTAAACCTCAGTAGGCCAATCTTGAATAGGATCCTTCATTTTATAGCTATCCAGGGAAGGAAGTGCAGTACCGGTGCTACGTGGCAGTCACGAGTTTGGTTAGTTAACAGTCTGGCAGCAGTATTCTGTATCAGTTGTAGGTGGTACAAGTCCTTGTTTGTAAGCCGATGCAGAGAGTATTACAATAGTCCAGATGGGATGTAATGAAGGCATGAACTAATGTCCAGCGCTGCGTAATATGTTGGCGCTTTATAAATAAATAAAATGTTGTCAGATCCTCTGGGGAGATGAGGTGATTTTTGCGATGTTCTTCGGGTGAAAATAGGATAATTTCACCGCAGCAGAGATGTTCTGAAGTTTGATTCCCCATCAATTAGAATTCCCAAGACTACGAATATGCTCAGAGCTGTGTAGAATCGTGTCTCCTATTCCCAGTGGTGAAGATAGCAAGTGAAAATGTTTTGTTGTCATGCGCTGCCCTCCAATCAGAAGGACTTCAGTTTTGTCTCCATTTAGTCTCAGGCAGTTGTCACTCATCCATTGCTATAGTTAGGCTAAGCAGTCGTTTATACTTGGAGTTGGGTCTGTCACACCAGACTCAAAGAAAATATATAATTGGGTGCCGTCGGTATAGCAGTGGTATGTCAGGCCATGTTTTTGGATTAGTTTTCCAAGCGGTAACATGTAAATTGTGAATAGCAGGGGAGAAAGGATTAAGACCTGGGGAACCCCAATACTTAAATGGAACAAAGGTGGACAGAAAGGGCTCCATATATATTTTTGGGTTCTGTCATTCAAGAAGGATTGGAACCACTGGATGCCATCAATGCCGCAGTATTCCTGTAGCATGCTTATCAAGATGTCATGGTCAACTGTATCAAAGGCTACAGAAAGGTCTAGCAGTATCAGAATGGAGTACTCTCATCTGTCTCTTGCCATGAGCAGGTGGTTGCAGATTTGGATGAGGGCAATTTCAGTGCTGTGATATTTACTGAAGCCAGACTCGGATGGGTCAGAAATGTTGTTTTGTAGCAACAACGTAAATAGCAATGAGCAAAGGGCATGAATATATCACCAGCAAATATCAGTTCACTTAAGATGTTAGTAGGCAGCGGACATATGCACACGTAACCAAAGCATGGATAGGGACAGCCATGAGTATATGGTGCATAAGCAAACCGGACTTAACACAGTATTAATATACTTGCAGCGTTCTGGAGTCACCATGTATTGCTGGTCTGTGCTCTCCATTTATCCCCACACGATGATCACTACTGCATCACTTCTCCATCCAGATTAATGTTCAAGGTATGGGCATTCGCTCTCATGAACATCCTCCTGAGAACCTGTTAGGCCTGCATGACAAGCGTGTTCAACGACCACAGGGACGTTACAAACAACAGCTCAAACTCTCCCACGCTCACATCAGCTGCGCCGGCATAAAAGAATGTGTAGCTCAGTGGGCAGAGCCTACACGTTTACCCACAATGACATAGACTTCAGGGCAAGTGACAGGAATACATTTGAAAAAGTTGCCAGCTAATTTAGGCGTGATGTTAAATAATATTCCTAACAATAGCGGTAAATAATAATTTAACTGCAATGCTAAATAACAATTGAATTGCAATATTACATTATCGGTAAATTTACCGATAATATACAACCTAACTATAACCTAACCTCTCCCTACTCGCTTACAGAACCCTCCCTTTGTGATGCCTGACCCTAAGACCCCCGTGGTGGTGCCTAACCCTAACACCCCCTTGGTGGTGGCTAACCCTAAGACCCCTAAGTGGTGTCTAATTTTAAAAACCCATGATCACAGCCAACGATAATACGATAAATTTAATCACAGCCGCCCGCTAAATAGCGTAACGGCTATCGATATTACAATACACAACAATTGTGTCCGTATATAACTATAAATAACAATTGCGTCCATTTTTTGGCCGCAACTTTCTTAACTGCTCCTTGCTGGGAAGAGTCCCAGCCTTCATTTTTAGTGAGCTACTAGCAACGCCCCCTTACATGCTTACTAAGACCATGGCCTCATTTACCTGAATGTGTAAGGAACAGCTTCACCTATTATTATTATTATTAATAATGAATAATAAAGCGCCAACATCTTGCAGATTGTAAAAGCCATCATCATAAAACCTGTTGTAAATTAGAATGAGTGGGTGGCTTATACACTTGCAAGAATGAAGCCATTGAAAAATCTATTCAATCAATGGGGGATCATACTGTACAAATTGTATTGCCACATCTTTTATCCCTTTGCGTACCAGCAGTATCTGCCTCTTAACCTGCTGGGCATTCCAATTCCCACAGCCAGTTTATTTCAATCATGTAGTTAGCCTAACGCTAGCTACATGATTGTCCCCTTTCTGCTCCTTCCCTCCCACCCTTCCGATTGCCGCCGGCGATCACGCCCATAAGGAAATCCCGATCTGAACGTGATTTCCTTTAGGGCTTCCCCGTCACCATGGCGACAAACGGAATGACGTCATTGACGTCATAACGTCACAGGGACTCCCGATCCACCCCAAAGCGCAGCCTGGCGGGGATTGGCCAGGCTGCGCACGTGGTCTGCGGGGGAGGGGGGGGCCTCTTTCTCGTCGGGGATCGGCGGCCAGCGACGGCGATCGGGGCAAACACGCAGCTAGCAAAGTGCTAGCTGCGTGTTTGAAAAAAAAATTATCGAAATCGGCCCAGCGGGGCCTAAGCGGTGCCCTCTAGCGTCTCTGGACAAGCTCAGCTCGTCCAGAACGCTAGGGAGGTTAAGGACCAGAGACTGCGAGTACCACAAAACGGCACTTCCCGAAAAATCGCCGCACATACTCGCCACCCTCGCCATTCACAACACTTTCCCATCAACGCAAGCCCCTCTCTCTGCCATCTCTATGGCTGCAGAGCTCAGTATGCCGGTCAGAAGCCGCTTTCATTGGCTCCGGACCCTGTCCATTAATGAAGACCAATGTGATCGGCTCACAGTGTTCAAGTGGTCAGGAGCCAATGAAATCGGCTCCTGAGCGGCTCACAGAGCTCTGCCGTCATTGAGACGACAGAGAGGGGCCACGCCAAATGCACACTGCCACCACGTGTTCAGACTACCCCTTTTTCTGTGGAGCACCAGTCACCACCGCTACACTGCAAGTGCCTCTTGCTCACCCTCTTTGAATGCTGTCCCCCTGCGTACGAGAGAGAACGGCGCCGGAGACTTGGGCGCAGGACACAGCCAGTATATGGCTGATCTTGCTGCCGCACAAGTCCGGGCCGTGTTAATTACTATTCCCCCTCCAGGCCGACATGGATAGTGGGGGAATGAAATAATTCGGCTTCCAGCAATTGCTGGAAGCCGAATTATTGTTTTAAAAGCAACTTCAGGTCCGTCTTCTGACGGCGCTGAAGTTACTCCCTGTGCCTGCGATAGTCGTAGTTCCTATTACGGCCTATGGTGGCGCCGGCTGCGCCCAAGTCTTCTGCGCTGCTGCGCCCAAGTCTCCAGCGCTGGATTTAACGGGTTCGGTCCCCCCCCCCCCCCCCCCCCTCTTTTTTTTTTTTTTTACTACGTTTGTATAAATGTCTGTCTAGACCTGTGTGCAAATTCATTTCCAGTGTTTGCTTATGCCTGTGTAGAAACTATTTTATTAGATTTTGGCACGTCAGCAACAGTCCAGACACAGGCCACTTCCTACAACATATAGTAACTTGTCATTACTATAAGCTGTAATCTTCATAGAGAGGTCCAGTCTGTGCCCACCCCCTTGAAGTCTAAACAGCAGAGTGATGTAATCTAAGCAGCAGCACACACCCACCTGAAACCAAGTCCCTGTACTCATCTTCTGGTTATGTGATTACATTTTTAAAACAGGGTCTCTAGCCTCAGAAGTCTTATATCCCACAGAAAAAAAAAAGTCGCTTTTGAGCATTCTTATTACTAAGCAACTTAAGTAAATTTGGATCCCTGACATGGGGTTTAATAACACCTTCAAGGTTCTGTTTTCCAAAAATTGAAAAGGTTATTGTGATACATATGTGGGTTCACCTTTTTCATTAGAATTCATCTCTTGCTCTGACTTTTTATTCACCGTCCATTAATGCAACATAATTAAATCAGTAATTTTGTAACTTCTGCTATGTCAGTAGACATTATGGTAATGAACTGAATAGCGTTGCTCAGCCAGGTGAGCCAGTTTAAAATGTAAATAAGTCTAGGTACCATGAATTTAGCTGATGAAGAGCAAACTTTAATGTTGATTGATTTATTGGAATCCTTTCCTGATTAGTAATTGCCTTAAAAAGCGTTGTTTATAACATAATTTATGTTTGTGGAAGGAGAGTGCTGCAATCTATCAAGTCACATTAATGAGGTTATTAATAATTATTCTATTAAGAAATGGCCCTTTGGCAAGCATGGCTTGTTTTTTTCTCGGTAAAGGTGTTCTCTGACTTATATGAGCAAAATGTTGTTCCCATAACATATGAGGAAGAGCAAAGTTCTGTTAGGCCTCTTGCACACTACATGCGATTCCGATTTTTTCATACATCTGATTTTGGATTCCGATTAAAAATCTTAGCAGCATGCAGTACGTTTTTTAATCGGAATCCAAAATCGGATCAGATAAAAAATCGGAATCGCATGTAGTGTGCAAGAGGCCTTAGAGTGTTTTTTCTGGCACTATAAAGAGCAGCTTTATTGTGCAGATAACATTTCCAAGACAAAAACTCAACTGTATACCAGGGATTTGTGTTCTTACTTGTATATATTGTCCAATATCTTTTTTAATTTTTGTTCTTCAAACCTTATCAGTTACCAACGTGTTACCATACCTTTGTAACTAGTCATTTGACTGTTGCTGTTTATTAGAATGTAAATAGAGCAACGTCTGCTTCATTCACATCTCCAGAAATCATGATGTTATATGCCATGATTGCCCGTGGAGCGCGTCTTAAAGAGACACTGAAGCGGAAAAAAAATGATGATATTATGATTTGTATGTGTAGCACAGCTAAGAAATAAAACATTAAGATCAGATACATCAGTGTAATTGTTTCCAGTACAGGAAGAGTTGAGAAACTCCAGTTGTTATCTCTATGCAAACAAGCCATTAAGCTCTCCGACTAAGTTAGTCTTGGAGAGGGCTGTTATCTGACTTTTATTATCTCAACTGTTCCTGGACTATTTACTTTTCCTCTGCTAGAGGAGAGGTCATTACTTCACAGACTGCTCTGAAAGACTCATTTTGAATGCTGAGTGTTGTGTAATGTGCACATATTATAGAATGATGCAATGTTAGAAAAAACACTATATACCTGAAAATAAAAGTATGAGAATATTTTCTTTGCTGCTAATCTTCTAGTAATTATTCATAGTACACAACCAATTCACTATATCATATATTTTTTTCCGCTTCAGTGTCTCTTTAAGTGGGTGCAGCTTTGACACTGAGTCCGCCCTTTCCACTGCGCTGCCCAATCAATCACTCCGTTCGCTATCTCGCACTACCTTCAGCTGGACAGCCAATGGCCGCTAACGTACAACGCAATCTACGCTAGGAGTAAGCGTCTGTGCCATGGTAATATGATGACTTAGCTGACAGCAAGTACAGAGGTCCCTACATAAAGGGAATCCAGCGCTGCTGACCTGCTTATGCAGCCACCAGAAAACCGGAGTGACAAGGGACACATGGATACCAGGACGCCAGAACAGGTATTTAATGTAAGCCTTTTGTGGGATTATTAGCAACATCACTTTATAGATACATACAACGGCATAAATCAACTTGGCATATTCAATTGATACTAAATTCTACCTGATATGAACTGATAAAAAGGATTTTTCCTCTAGCCCCCTGTAGTCAGTTCCCTCGCCGTCCCCTCTGCTGTGCCTCTATCCGCATCGTAAAGTCTGTGACTCGGCTCAGTCACGGACTACTGTGCATACGTTGTCATAGTCATGTTCACCCCTGATCCAGCTCCCATAACTGGGAGCGTTCTGTTCATGTGCAGTTCATTGAGACTACGCATGTGCAGTGCAGCTGGATCGCAGGAGCTCAACGGAAGGGACTGGAAGGACATAGAGGGAGCTTACAGAGTACAGGGGACTGAAGGAAGGCCTAGGTAAGTTATGATCCTTTTTTATTAATTCTTCTCAGGTAGACTTTAAAGAGAAACTCACACCAATAATTTGGTCTTTATCCCAATCAGCTGATACCCTCTTTTACATGAGAAATCTATTCCTTTTCACAAACAGACCATCAGGGGATGCTGTATGGCTGATATTGTGGTGAAGCCCCTCCCACAAAGAAATGAGTACATACTCTTGGCAATTTCCTGTCTGTGAACCTTGCTGTATTGCGGGAAATAGCTGTTTACAGCTGTTTCCAACTGCCAAAAAAAACATGCAGCAGCTACATCACCTGCCAACAGTAAAATTGCACCATGTAATAAACGTCAGAATGTAAATCAGGGATTTAAAAGATCTTACAATGGGCATGGGCAAACACTGACTAAATCATTTATACATAATTATCGTAAAAATGAAGCACTTTTTTAATTACATTATTTTCACTGGAGTTCCTCTTTAAGATCGAACTATGAATCGAATATAGATTGGACATGCCGTTTTTAGCCTGACCAATGTTCGTGTGTGTGTGGGGGGGGGGGGGGGGGACCTATAGGCAGTAGCAGTGCATAATCAACTTTTGCATCGTTTTTATAGATTTATTAAACGTTTTATTGATAAATTATTTGATAAATATGTAACACCTTAGTGAATTCAAAATTAGATTTTACCCATGAGGTAAATTATCAAACGTTTGATAAAGTGTTTTATAAAGCTTAGTGAATTGAGGCCATTGAGTTCATATGTAGCAACACAGCGTTATGCAACACACACAGTGTGAATGCTCCTTTATGCCTCATACACATGCTTGAAGGTACTCAGTAGATGTAGCTGGTTGCGGCCCCTCCCACTTGAAACCGCTCTGTGCCTTCTCCCCTCCCCCCATAGCAACAGAATGCCTGTATGCTAACAACATGTCTGTATAGCACTTGGCCCCAAACTATTTCAGGGAGGGAGCAAATCCTGATTCCTGAAGATGACCGTAATTCTGTGTGTACCCAGTTTACCTGGGGAATGGCTTAAAGTGGACCCAAATGAAAAATACTTTCAGAAATAGAAAGAAATTCAGAAATAAAATCTATTTTCTAAATTATAATAATAAATAGCAGCCTTTTTTCAGCTGCATGATGACAAATATAAAATATTTTACATTTATTGGAGGAACCCCTCCCTTCCTTTCAAATTGCCGGGATTTTTCCGGCAAACTGGTGGAGTAGGTGGTGTCCGGCAATGGAAGAATTGCTAATGGCTGCCCCCAGTATAACCCTAGCTATGAAAAGAGAAGGGTGGAAAGCATGCAATGAAATGATCATAGGTTTAAAGGAGTGTTTATTTATCTTTGTATGTGTCTGTAAAGAATAGCGGAGATGCCGCCGCAGAGACGAGCGGCATGGCGGCTATCTCCACGTATCAGCTGGCGGCCTTCGCCGCGCGGTTGAATGCTCAAGTTATGCCTGGTCCTTCCATTGCTCACAGGTTAAGGGCTACGCGCGCGCGAGCAGAGCGACAGGACCTTTATGCAGCTAAGAGGGGAGTCAGCTGATCCTGCGGTCAGCTGACTCCAGCGGGCATCCGGATTGGCTGAGGGATGGGGGCGGCGCTGTGGAGCTTGCTGGGTATATATAGAGCTGGCCTGTCAGTAGCTCCGCGTCTGCTGTTGCGTATGCCATATTGTGTTAACTCTCAGACCTCAGTCAGTTCCCAAAGTGTGTTAGAACCAGCCGGAGCTGGGATTTCACACTTAGCTAGATTCTATTGATAGCTTTAAAGTACTAGTGCATTGTTTATTTGTTATGACCTATTGGTTCCTCTGACTATTCTTCCGTTTGTCGATTCTGTACCTCTGTCTATCTGATTCATGTTGCCGACCCAGCCTGTCCCTGACGTTGAATCAGTCTTCCGATTCTGTACTTTGTCTGTCCGCTCATTGCCAAACTCTGCCTGTCTGACCACTCTACCCGCACTGGTGGGCCCTGCCACCAGTGAGGGAAATCAGTTTCCTGCACCAATCTCCTAGGTGTAGGATACTGCCTTCTAGTCAGGATACCTGCTCCTCAGGTATCCTAGGCTGCAGTACTATCTGTGTCACTTGCTAGGCTGCAGTACTGTCTGTCTCACTCAAGCTTAGGCTGCAGTAACGCCTGAATCAAACCGGGCTGCAGTACCAATTGTATCAACTACTCCTAGGCTGCAAGACAGTCCGCTCTATCTGTCCTTCATGAGAGCCTGAGTTCAGCTCTACTGTGGTTCTCCCCTTATACTGTGCACCAAACACTACCGGGCTGCAGTACGCTCTGAATCACTTGATCTATAGGTGACCAGTTTTCCAACATTATTGTATCATCCACTTTAGCCTTCTTGCCTGCAGTACTGTCTGACTCACCCCGCCATTAGGTGAGCATCAGCTGCAGGCTGGGTCACCCGCTCCTCGGGTAGGCTTCTTCATCTGTATTACTGTTACACCTAAACACGATCCTCCACTGGTTGTCACGTGTCAGGCTATACTAGTATTATTGGTGATTCTGCAGATCAACATATAATCAGGTATAGCATCTGTATTATTGGTGATACTGCAGATCACCAATGATCAGAAATATCTGTGTTGCTGACACCAATCGTTACAGTATCAGAGTGGTGCAACTAAATATTTTTAATTAAAAAAATGTTTGGTTTGGGTCCGCTTTAAGGAAAGTGAAAGCAAGATTATGTCTACACAAAAAGATTAATCAAACAATCAAACACACACTTAGGGCCCATTCACACTAGAAGCTCTTTTCTGAGCATTTTGCGATTGAGTAGCGTTTTTCAAAATCACCCCCATTAAAATCGCTGAAAAATCGCCGTGATTTTGCGAATGCGAAAATCGTGGTAATTTTTCTACAATTTTTACCTCAATTTTAATGAAAGCGATTTTAAAAACCGCTAATCAACTGCAAAATGCTCAGGAAAGCGCTTCTAGTGTAAATGGGCCCTAACAGCATGATATGAAGCTAAAATGAACTGTTCTAATCCACTTATTGAAAAGCTATAGGAGGTGAAGTTCAGATGAGAAAGCAAATGAGTTTGTGCCATAGATTTGAACAATAACAACAGGATGTAATGAAAGAAAGTACATCATAACAGCTCCTTCAGTTTTCACTTTGGTCACACATAGGGCCTCACTGGCTGAGACAAGGGGCCATATGCATTTCATGATCTTGCCTGGACTATTTAGACGTTAGTATTTTGCGCATGCAAAACTGAAATCATGTAATGCAATTCTATATTACAAGTGGATGCAAAGCCCGCAGGTGATAGCATAGTTCGTATGCGGTTTCCTATCTCTAGTATACATTTTTCACACAATACTATTCAGTGTCGTCTGCATCTATGCAATTTCTTACGTCTATAATAGGTGTTAACTTTTCACTTAGTCAATCCAGGTGAAAACACACAGTTTATGGCGATAAAGGAACACTATCAATTAAAACAATTTATTTTAATACTCTATATTAGGATACACATTGTCACTAGTGCTAGGGGCACTTTATTTATTCACACAGTTCTTTCTCTCTCTGCTTTAAAATCATCCTTCATTCCTCACACAGCCCACTAATATACTTTGCTGTATACAAGTATAGTAGCCCCCAGTATAGATAGCCAGGTATAGTTGCCTTCAGTATAGATTAGTCAGGTATAGTGCCCCCAGTATAGGTACGTTAGCCAGGCATAGTTGCCCCCAGTATAGGTTAGCCAGGTATAGGTGTTCACAGTACAGCTTATCCAGGCATAGTTGCCCCCAGTATAGGTTAGCCAGGTATAGGTGTTCACAGTACAGCTTAGCCAGGCATAGGTTCCCCCAGTCAAAATACATTTTAGCATTCACATGGGCACCATCCATATAATTAGTGCTCTTTTTCCGCTGAATATATTACTCTCAATATTACTCATTTAGTGCAACCGTACTTTCAACTTCATATTATAAAACAACAGATTGGTCTAGGCACTTCTCGTTTTGTAATAAAGAGTGAAAAAGTTTTATTGCACATATATATTTCTCTAAGCTACTCTTTTTGTAGAGCCAACCACAGTACATAAATTAAAATAATTTTCTGCGCAGAAAAGCAATAAAAACCACATGGGGCCATCAGTCTCCAGTTGTTAAATAGGCTATACTTGCTTACAGAGACGGCGATCATCCAGATTCAAAACGTCTCTGTAGTCAAGCGTCCATCTCCTAGTGTCACAATGGTACACACATGCTGGTACACACATACATACAGCAGCTGCCTCCCTGCTAGCAGGGATTAGGTCCATTTATTTTATGCATAGACATGGTATTTTTGATCAGCGTATCAAGGGTCAGTCCTTTCGGTTTGCCTTTATCAACGTTTTACAAGCTTAAATGGATTGGCAGCAGAGCGTGTGACATAAAGCATAAAGCAAGCCAGCAGATTAAGCCACAAGCAGGCAACAACTGTGTCAGTGTTATACTTGCAGTCCTCCGCATTCGGGTGGGCACTTTACTCCATTCCCCTGATGTCCAGACCTCAACTTTCTTTCTCAAGAGGTGGGGGTGGGTATTCAAAGTTGTCCTTCACTAGACTGCGGGCTCCCAGACTTCTTTACTGGCATATGCGGCTTGGCTTTCCTCTCTCTGGCATGGAGGTCTCGGACAGCCTGGCGGGTCACGTGCTACTGTGCACTGAACTAGATGGCCCCACCTGCCGATGCATTTCGCGTCATCAGACGCTTCCTCAGGGCGTGGTTAGCGTTACTTGCGCTGCCCTATTAATAGTTCCCCGCTCTCCGCCTCCTCCTGGCTTCCCCTTCCGCATCAGTGCCCCCAGTATAGGTCAGCCAGATATAGCTGCCCCAGTATAGTTAACAGGCATAGTTGTCCCCAGTATATAGGTAGCCAGGTATAGTTGCCCCTAGTATAGGGTAACCTGGTATAGCTGCCCCAGTATAGATTAGTCAGGTATAGGTGCCTCAGTATACTGTAGGTTAGCCAGGCATAGTTGTGTCCAGTATAGGTAGCCAGGTATGGGTGCCCCCAGTATAGGTAGCGAGACATAGTTGCCACCAGTATAGGTAGCCATACATAGTTGTCCCCAGTAAAGGTCAGCCGAGTATAGGTCCCCTTAGTATAGATAGGCAGGCATAGTTGCCCCTAGTATATAGGTATCCAGGTATAGGTGCCCCCATTAAAAGTTAGCCAGGAATAGGTGCCCCCAGTATAGGTTAGCCAGGTAGGTAGCCAGCCTGTCACCGCTCCCTCTCTGGGCACCACTCGTTAACCTTCTGAGTTGGCAGGGTGGCTGACTCCTCCCATGACAGTTCCCTGGACCTCGGATCAGCGATGACCCACAGGATTTTTTTATTGTATTTATAAAGCGCCAACATATTACGCAGTGCTGAGGATTGAGTGAAGAGATAGGAGAGCGGTTCCCCTGGTAACGGCTGACTCCTGTTACTGCAGCCCTGCTGGTCACTGCTTATTTGAGGTCTAGGGGATCCTGGGACTGTGATGGGAGGAGGCGGCTGCAGACTCAGAAGATAAATGAGCGGCAGCCGGGGAGGGAGTGGGGTAGCCAGGATGCCGCACATCTGAAAATGCTGCCTGTATGGGCTAGTCCACACTCGGCGCTCGGAGCGGCGATAGCCTGCGATCACGTTCGGCTCTGCGATCGCTATTTTAAACTAAATCTCGCAATTGACGCAGGATTTGTGCTTGTGATTCCCGTTCAATAAAATGAGAATCACATCACAATGGCCCCTGAAACGCAAACGCTGCAGTGTGAATGTATTCATAGAGATACATTAGTAGCAGTGCTATGCTAATCGTTGTCGATCAGCAAAGCGCTGAAGAATCACCAAGTGTGAACCAGCCTTATCTGTTTTAATTGATAGTTTCCTTTAATATGAAAGTATACACATAGATGCCCGTGTAGAACAGATCCAAACACACACAAATCCTAACTGAAATGTGTTGTCTGTCATTTCAATACGGCATAATAATGTTTATTTAACATTCACCTTCCAAGATTACGTTTTACTGTTTTATTATATTTCAAATTATAATTAGAAACAGATTTTTTTTCTTTTATGTACAATAATCTTGTCAGTGTTGTAATTCTAAAAATGCTGGAAAACTAAATGTCATTATTGTGGGCAGGCAGCATGATTGTTGTTTATTTCTTAATCAAAAGTTGACCATGTGCGACCAGTGTGTGTGTGTGAGACATACAAATTATACCAAGTGCGGCTCTAAATTCAGCTCTGGTTATGTGTTTTGGAACCATAAACAGCATTTAGTAAAGTGTCAGTTTTAGGTCCTGTGCTGTATAATAAAGATATCAGGAGAGCCGCATGGGACTAGTCCTTTAACCAGGACCGGATTTACATCACAGGAGCCTATAGGCACAGATGTCCTGGCACCCTAGACTTCGCCCTCCATGAACCTACAATCCCTCCAAACTACACCGCAAGTGTACTGGCAGGCCCATCTGTCACTTCTTCCTTACTTCCCTTCCCCATCATAGCTAGCTACAAGTGCCCCTTAGTACTAGGTACCTAGAGCTATCCTCAGTATTAAGTAACTAGAGGAGCCCCCAAGTATTAGATAGCTAGAGATTCCTCTGACAGAAAGGAGATCTGGTCGCTGGAGTGCTGAGATCTGGGTAGGTGACCTCTCATTTACACTCCGCTCGGGACTCTGCATAGGCAAGGCAGAAGGGAAGTACTTGGGAAGTACTTGGGAAGGAGATTGAGCCGCCTTTCCATCATCAGGTGCCTGTAGGCACATGCCTTCAGTGTCTTTTGGTAAATCCGGCCCTGCCTTTAACCCTTTAGCAGCCAATTTATTTAGATGCTTACAAGTGCTCTAGAACACTTTATTTTAGCACATTTTGTATTTCTTATTTGTTTCATTTCCTTGCTACTAATTAGTACTGCTGTAGTGTGTATTTATGGCCATTTGTCACTGGGGGGCAATGTGAGACAATAACAAAGGACATCTGCTTTCTGTTTCTATATTTTCTGTTAGAAGAGAGACATCAAAGCACAACGAATTCTGTCGTCTGAGATCAAAAGCAGTGCACTTATCTCAAACAACATAATTCAATTGATGCTGCTAATGGGTTAAGGGGTAGGCATGTGCTACGTAGCACATGAGGGATGGGGATGCACGGCAAACGATACATCCCTCTTTTCCCTAGTGTGGATTTCTAACAGCTGGGGCATGATAGTGGCGAGCCAGGGATGAAAAGTGGCTGGACATTTGTTGTCCTTCAGAGTAGCAGGACCATTGGTGATTTGCAGAGTAGTGGTCCCTTGCTGGCTTTCTGGCCCGTTGGTGACTTGCCGAATGACTTGACTGTTGATGGCTTGTAGAGTGGCTGGACCGTTGGTGGCCTACAGAGTAGTGTGGCTGTTCTGATAGTGATTATTGACAGCTTAGAAGCTGTTGAGGAGACAGAGACCTGCTCCTCTCTCTTCTTGACCTTCATGCTGTAGCTCTGTGGCTCTCAGCAACTTGCTACTAACTGCTACATCTTCTTATTTATACCTTTCACCCCATATAGGCCACACCTTAGGGGCTGCTTTGGAGAAGTATGCAATTAGACACAATTGAAAATGGCTGTGCATCATTGAGACAATATAGCCAAACAACAGAATTATGCAATGTAAAAAATATATTTATTCCTTAATGCAATTTATGATATGTAAATACATAATTTTAAACTTCTGAGAAAGTAAGAGCAATAATAATGTGTTGTAAACAAATTTCATGTAAATCAGTATACAAATCAATAACATATTTTTAAACAAATAACACCTGATTTAAATGAAGTTTGCACCTGCAAAACTCAAATAACACACCTGTATATATGAAGAGGTGTGTTAAAATAAATGAATAACAGAATCAGAATCAGAATTTATTATCGCCAAGTACAACGGTGAATTGTACCCGGAATTGGTTTTGGCACATACAGGGTCGTTGGTGAAGAAACAAGAAATAGCAAACAGTTAAGCATGGCACATACATAGACATGAGACAAGCGTACATAGGACAACATTACAGCTTGTGCGTACAATTAAGCAGAGTGCAGCATCACATACAGGTAAGCATGGTACATACATATAAACAATAAAAGCAAAGATAAAAAACAAACAGAGAGCATTACAGCATACACGTACAGTTAACGTAATACAAGCATAGCAAAGCATACACTGATAGCAGGAACAGAAAAGAGTGGGACTGGAGGAGCAGCCTGAGAGCTGATATGAGCGCTGCCATCTTCGGCACTGGACGCTACACAGCGACACGCTCCCAACAAGACAGGTGCTACCGATTTGTCCACGAAAGTAGAGAGAAAGAAACTGAGAAAGCCGAGAGGCATCATGATGGGGGCGGACAGCAGAGTTTACTCGGACCAGGTTGCCCGCTCCTGATTACAAGTCTGCACGGCTGGGTAATGAGGGTGCAGACACAGCGGGGGCCCTGTGGGGCCAGGGGGCACCTTTGGTGGGCAGCAGTGGTGGTTGTGGGGCCAGGGCCACCCCGGCTGGGCAGCAGTGGTGGACAGGCCAGGGGCGTTTGCCTTTGGTGGTGGCAGGATGGTGGCAGGACACCGATGCCCAGACGCAGCAGCCAGCTCCACTGGGAGGGGGGAAGCATCATCTCCTCTGTGGCTGCATGGTAGCCTACCTACAGCAGGTAGAACTGCCATTCCGGGACAACGGCAGTGGACAGTCCCTGGCTGAGGCTTTTCTCTGTGCAGCATCTGGGTCTCCATGGCTGAGGCTCCCCGTGGCCTTGGTCGGCTGTGCGTCAGAGGAACAGCCGTGTTTCCCTCAATAGGCACGACCTGGTCCCTGGCAAGGCCCCAGACAGCCCAGAGCGCTGATCCGCTGATTGGCAGTACAACAGCGGCGGCCTGGAACCTTGGCGGGCAGCCTCCGATCAGCCGGGAGCAGTGCCGGAGGAGCAGCTGACTTCTTCCACCGTGTGGCCTCCCTGGCAGCAGCCGAGATGGAGTGTGGTTGGCGTGGAGGCAGCATGGGCAGCGAGCGATGTCTTGGCTGCACGTCTCCCCCGGCCGCAGCGATCCATCACCGCCGCGGAGCAGAGCAGAGCACATGGGCTGGAAGCGTCCGACCTCCCGATCCGCCAGCTGATGCGCACCCGAGGTCCCCGCCGCCATCACCGCCGCGTGGCATCATCCATCACCGCCGCGGAGCAGAACACGTGGGCTGGAAGCGTCCGACCTCTGATCCGCCAGCCGATGCGCACCCGAGGTCCCCGCATCCTCCCCAGGTGGGTCTAGGAGGGCGGGTGGGTGCATGGCGAGGGGTTAGGCGAGAAAAAAAGAAAAAGGCCGGAGCCCTGTGGCCGAGGCGACCGAACACGGCGCCATCTTGTTAGATTACTCAACAAATATCACAATTACAGGAAGACAAAGAACTGAGCTCAGTAAAAGAAAATAGGATACATTGAAAAAATACCTTGAACTCATGGGGGTTGGAGGGCTTGTTAGGGCGGAAGATTGAAGGGGCAGCTTCATCTAAAGCAGGTGAGAGGGCAAGATTATATTGTGCAGCCGCTTCATTGGGGAATTTAAGGGTGGGTAGGTGGAAGGAGAGGGAGAGCAGGGGACCTGCTAGGACGGTTGGTCTTAGATTGCGTAGGTCTCCCTGCCATCGACCAGGCTGAGGGGTGGGGAGAGAAAGGGTGGATGGGGAAATGGTGAAGATGAGGATGTGATGGTTGGTGATAGGGAAAGGTGCTATGTCCAGGCTGCTGAGAGAGGTGGACTTTGAGAATATGAGGTCAAGCGTATGACGGGCACGGTAGGTGGGGGAGTTTGTGTGTTGAGAGAGGCCAAGGGAGTTGGTGAGGGAGAGTAGCTGAGTTGTAGTGGTTTATGACCGTCCCTTGTAGGAATTCGCATATGTATTGCTAAGTGCCAGCATTTTAAAAGGCATTGCATTTAACTTTAGTTACTGAGTATTGCAATGGGAAATCCATAAAAAAAGCCAGCTGACTTTTCACTTTCAGTTGCATGTGGGCCTCATTCAGTTCCCCTTTTCTCCTAATTCTTCTACAAGTAGATACTTTTTCGGTACCAAAACGGGAAAAAGTACTATCAACATTTTTTTTGAGTATTTTCTTGCTTGCTGGTGGCTTAAAGGCATTTTATTTATAATGTGTGATAATATAACCTCGAAGAAAACGTAGGAGAAAAAGGGAATTAAATAAGGGCCCTTGTGTATATGGGTTTCTGGCTACTACAACTTATTTCTTCTACAGACTGCTCTTCAAGAACATCCGAACTGAAAGGAAAATAAGTTAAAGAGGAACTTAAGCGAAGATGGGGAAAAGTAAATCAATACATTGCAAAGTGAGAAGTTAAAAAATAGAGATCAAGAAATGATTGATATTCGCCATGTAATTTGTTCATGTTGTATGATCCACAATGAGCCATCATCTTTACTACTGGCAGACAAGAAAAAAACTAGACAGCACCAACTGCCATTGTTTATTATAACCGCACCCACTAACATTGCGAGGGTAAAAGGTTGTTTTCTTATAAATATACATGTGCACAGAGAGAGAGAGACACTAGTTGAAGCAAAGAAAAACAAAGACTTCAACGCAGCCGGTGCTGCCATAGCCCACCCCAGGAATTACAGCTAAAGCAGTGCTCAGAGAATAATTTGGGCGCTGTCAAAAGATGGAACCCAAGTTACTTTAAAAACTGCAATTTGGCCATCAGCAATAGCTGGCAGCCAAAATACATGATACCCCCTAAGTCCATAGTGGCCTGGTGGTGGAATAGTAATTAACACTGCCTGAACTTTTGCAGGAGCAGGGTGAGACATTTTCCAGCTTCACCTTGTGCCCAAATTTCCCGGCGGCTTCGTTATATGTATGTGATACTGGTTGCTTGGCAGTTGGAAACAGCTGTTATTTCCCACAATGCAACAAGGTTCACAGACAGGAAACTATCAGGACCTAGGTCCTGACATCACACTGTGGGAGGGGTTTCACCATATATCAGCCATACAGACCCCCCTGATGATCTATTTAAAAAAAGTTTTATCATGGGAAAGGGGATATCAGCTACTGATTGGGAGGGTGTTCAATCCTTGCTTACAGTTCGTCTTTAAGTCTTTGTGAACTGTGCAATGTTTAAAAGCCCGCAACCACAGCTGCAGTCGGGGATCATTCAGAAATGCTAGCGGTGCACTTGGAAGACGGGGAATTGCAGCGATGGACCGGATAGAATGCTAGGGGCTGACAGAAGCCCCACGGAACTAACGCTTAAGTTTTCCCCTTCGGCTCGGATGTACTTTCATTGAGTTATAAAATGTTCCTTTATTTATACTGACTGCACACATTTCCCACTGTGTGCATGTGGAAATGACCAATCAATGTTATATGTCAAGAATCAGAACCAATTGGAAAATACTTGAAACAAAAGATCCATCCAAAAAGCCATCATACATGTGTATACACTGGTTTGGCATTATATGTTCAATCACTGATTAAGAAAATAATCAAAATGGTCAATTACCTAAAAAAAACTTCCCGCCGACCACCTTGGATATACTTAGCCTAAGTCACCTCTGAAACCACCATCCCCTTGCATCCCCTTGCACATTTATGCCTCTATAAAAAAAACCACACGGAATGCAACTTAGTGGACAAATAGCCCAAACTCCAGCAGGTATATTGTGTTAAGTTGCTGAAAAAGTAAAACTTCTGCTAATCTGTTTTATCCACAGCCATAGCAGTCAGTATATAGCAAAATATTTTTACAGAAATAAAATCTTGTCGTTTAAGTGACTTAAATTTTGTATGGATAGAAGCTTGTCTTTTCCTACAGGAAGCCAAGCCATTAGCCTTGGAATACATCTGACCAGCTGAGGGATCTGAAACAGCTGCGCACTGAAAGCATCAGGACTGGACTGGAACTGCTTGGCATCTATATTAATGATGATGATTCTTTTGGCAAACATCACACTTGAATGCCAATAGCCTGTGGTGTGTTCTGTTTTCGTAAACCTCTTCATTGTTGAGAGATTTTATAATGGTTGCATTAGTGCTGAACATTGTGCCAAGTGCATTAGAGGATAAGACTGGGGAGAAGGAATCTTTAAGAGTAGTTTTTCAGAGTTTACAGTTAACCCTACATATCTTCTCTCTAAAACTCTGTCCTATGAAGGCAATTCATGCTAATATTTAGTAGAATATGAACAAGCTTATCATAGAGCCATTGCTATTTATGCAAGGCACATTGTTACTGCATGGTAGTTATCATAGCTGATATAAGAGGCATCTCAAGGCTGAAGAGTTCTAAGGCCAATAATGTGACTAAGAGCTTCTTGCTTTTCAGTTCCAGGGTCCTGGGTGTTAGTGTCATGTGGGAAGCTAGCAGGATTGCATTTATATGAGTAGGCTTCTTCTAGATACTTTTTGGCCCATGGGCCAGAGTTTGACATGTATGGTCTACAGAATACATGTCAAACTCAGGCCTCTGGGCCAAATCTGGCCCTCAGAGCCATTCAATTTGGCCCACAAGTGGTTTGCCCACTTTGCATTATGTTTGGCCCACTCCATGCCACTAGGGAAGCTATATTGGAGGGTGAAAAAACACCGGGGAAGCCATATGGGGGAGGTAGGGGGGAAGTACTAAACACTAGGGAACTGTATAGAGGAGGATGGGGCCACTAGACACCAGGGAACTGTATAGGGGAGGGAGGACCACTAGACACCATTAAACTGTATAGGGGAGGGAGGAGGACCACAAGACACCGAGGACCTGTATAGGGGTTGGAGGGGAGCCATTAGACACCAGGGAACTTTATAAGGGAGGAATGTGGCCAGTAGACATTGAGGTTGGCCGACTTTTTATTTGCGTTTGACACCCCTGGTCTAGAGTGAAGGGTGGTTTAGCATCGCAGAAGAGAGTGGCCAGCAGAAAAGGCTAGCACCATTCCTGAGATTAGTTGGACACAAACTTAACACAGCATGCATTTTTCCTGACTTTGGTGAACAGACAAGAAGTACAAGAATGTCACACAAATTAAGCTTGGTGGGGAGAGAGCTATATAATACTTTTATGTTAACACTCAAAACCATTAGAAATATGTGTAGCTGAGCACGATGGAGGACCAGTTCATGATGATGGGTACCTTACGAAGTGGTGTGTTTTACACTGAAGGACGTATTTGGGATAGTGTTTTCTGGAATGGTTACTTATCTCCTATTAAACGCCACTTTATTTTAACATTTTTGCATTAATTATATTTTCATATCGACTTGTTTTTTTGAACTTTTGTGTTTTCTTCAAATATATTTTTGTGTAGCTTGAACGATACATAAGCAGTAAAAAGTATGTAAACCCTTTGGAATTATATGGATTTCTGCACAAATTGGTCATAAAATGTGATCTGATCTTTATCTAAGTCACAACAATAGACAATCACAGTCTTCTTAAACTAATACCACACAAATAATTAAATGTTTTTATTGAACATGCCATGTAAACATTCACAGTGCAGGTGGAAAAGGTAAATTAACCTTTGGATTTAATAACTGGTTGAACATCCTTTGGGAGTAATAACTTCAATCAAACGGTTCCTGTGGTTGCAGATCAGTTGTGCACAACGGTCAGGAGTAATTTTTGACCATTCCTCTTTACACATCTTTTACAGTTCAGCAATATTCTTGGGATGTCTGGTGTAAATTGCTTTCTTGAGGTCATGCCACAGCATCTCAATCGGGTTGAGGTCAGGACTCTGACTGGGCCACTCCAGAAGGCGTATTGTCTTTTGTTTAAGCCATTCTGTTGTTGATTTACTTCTATGCTTTGGGTCGTTGTCCTGTTGCAACATCCATCTTCTGCTGAGCTTCAGCTGGTAGACAGATGGCTTTAAGTTCTCCTGCAAAATGTCTTGATAAACTTGGGAATTAATTTTCCTTCAATGATAGCAATCTTTCCAGGCCCTGATGCAGCAAAGCTGCCCAAAACCATGAGGCCCCCACCACCATACTTTACAGTTGGGATGAGGTTTTTATGTTGGTGTTCTGTGCCTTGTTTTCTCCTCACATAGTGTTGTGTGTTTCTTTCAAACAACCCAACTTTTGGATGTTTCATCTGTCCACAGAATATTTTGCCAGTACTGCCGTGGAACATCCAGGTGCTCTTTTGCAAACTTTAAACATGCAGCAATGTTTTTTGGGACATCAGTGGCTTCCTCTGTGCTATCCTACCATGAAATCCATTCTTGTTTAGTGTTTTACGTATCATAGATTCGATAACAAGGATGTTAGCATATGCCAGAGACTTGTGTAAGTCTTAAGCTGACACTCTAGGGTTATTCTTCACATCATTGACTATTCTGTGCTGTGCCCTTGCAGTCATCTGTACAGGACGGCCACTCCTAGGGAGAGTAGCAGCAGTGCTGAACTTTCTCAATTTATAGTCAATTTGTCTTACCGTGGACTGTTGACCTGCAAGGCTTTTGGAGATACTTTTATAACCCTTTTCAGTTTTATGCAAATCAAAAATTGTTAATCGTAGGTCTTCTAAGAGCTCTTTTGTGCAAGGCATCATTCACATCAGGCATTACTTCTTGGGAAAAGCAAACCCAAAACTGGTGTGTCTTTTTTATAGGGCAGGGCAGCTGTAACCAATACCTCCAATCTCATCTCATTGATTGGACTCCAGCTGGCTAACACCTCACTCCCATTAGCTCTTGGAGATGTCATTAGTCTAGGGTTTCACATACTTTTTTCACCTACACTGTGAATGTTTGCATGATGTGTTCAATAAAAACATGGAAACATTTAATTATTTGTGAGGTATTAGTTTAAGCAGACTGTGCTGTTGTCTATGGTTATGACTTAGATAAAGATCAGATCACATTTTATGACCAATTTGTGCAGAAATCCATATAATTCCAAAAGGTTCACATACTTTTTACTGCTACTGTAACCTACAAGCTTTGGACTTGAATGAGTAATTTTTACAGTTGGAAGCCAGGTAAATATTTGGATATTGAGCAAATCTCTTAAAAAGTGTAACTGTTGGGTATAAAATTAAAAATCAATTATTTATTTTTATCTGGTAAACAAGTAATATGGCTGCTAACCAGGCAATCCAAAAGTTAAAAAGCACTCTTACTTTTGTTATCTAAAAACATTGTTCCTCCTTATTGGGTACATCTGCTGCACAAAGGAAGTTGCAGGGCATGCTGGGCTTTCTTTTGTTCTTCCTTACTTCCCTCCACATTTCCCCTTAGACATTATTTTTGCAGCTTGATTGGTTGAAGCCTCTTTCCCTCCTGTTTTCTCTTTACACGTGTCTGTTCCTCTCTGATTGGCCAATATTTATCATGCTGAGAAGCTGAGAAAATCACTCACCTCAGCAGCTTCTGAAATCCATCCATACAAATAAACCAGCTCTGCAGAGTCACACAATGATGATGACAATGCACTTTCTACTGCAGAGCTGGGTGGGAGTGTCTGAGGACTGGGAGGAGGACGGGCAATGCATACACAATCAGGCAGAGAAGAGTAAGGGAGGAAATGGCATCAGGATTGGCTTCAAGATAGAAACAGTTTAAATGGAAAATCCTAAAAAGGATTTTATCTTTTTTTACTATAGATAAATCACTAAAATCTAAATGTAGACAGTGCAATACATACAGTGGCTTGCAAAAGTATTCGGCCCCCTTGAAGTTTTCCACATTTTGTCACATTACTGCCACAAACATGAATCAATTTTATTGGAATTCCACGTGAAAGACCAATACAAAGTGGTGTACACGTGAAAAGTGGAACAAAAATCATACATGATTCCAAACATTTTTTACAAATCAATAACTGCAAAGTGGGGTGTGCGTAATTATTCAGCCCCCTTTGGTCTGAGTGTAGTCAGTTGCCCATAGACATTGCCTGATGCGTGCTAATGACTAAATAGAGTCCACCTGTGTGTAATCTAATGTCAGTACAAATACAGCTGCTCTGTGACGGCCTCAGAGGTTGTCTAAGAGAATATTGGGAGCAACAACACCATGAAGTCCAAAGAACACACCAGACAGGTCAGGGATCAAGTTATTGAGAAATGTAAAGCAGGCTTAGGCTACAAAAAGATTTCCAAAGCCTTGAACATCCCACGGAGCACTGTTCAAGCGGTTATTCAGAAATGGAAGGAGTATGGCACAACTGTAAACCTACCAAGACAAGGCCGTCCACCTAAACTCACAGGCCGAACAAGGAGAGCGCTGATCAGAAATGCAGTCAAGAGTGGTGACTCTGGATGAGCTGCAGAGATCTACAGCTCAGGTGGGGGAATCTGTCCATAGGACAACTATTAGTCTTGCACTGCACAAAGTTAGCCTTTATGGAAGAGTGGCAAGAAGAAAGCCATTGTTAATAGAAAAGCATAAGAAGTCCCGCTTGCAGTTTGCCAGGTGCTCTGGTCAGATGAGACCAAAATGGAGCTTATTGGCAAAACGCTGTGTGTGGCGGTAAACTAACACTGCACATCACTCTGAACACACCATCCCCACTGTCAAATATGGTGGTGGCAGCATCATGCACTGGGGGTGCTTCTCTTCAGCAGGGACAGGGAAGCTGGTCAGAGTTGATGGGAAGATGTATGGAGCCAAATACAGGGTAATCTTGGAAGAAAACCTCTTGGAGTCTGCAAAAGACTTGAGACTGGGGCGGAGGTTCACCTTCCAGCAGGACAATGAACCTAAACATAAAGCCACGGCAACAATGGAATGGTTTAAAACAAAACATAGCCATGTGTTAGAATGGCCCAGTTAAAGTCCAGATCTAAGTCCAATCGAGAATCTGTGGCAAGATCTGAAAACTGATGTTCACAAACGCTGTCAATCTAATCTGACTGAGCTGGAGCTGTTTTGCAAAGAAGAATGGGCAAGGATTTCAGTCTCTAGATGGGTAAAGCTGGTAGAGACATACCCTAAAAGACTGGCAGCTGTAATTGCAGCAAACGGTGGTTCTACAAAGTATTGACTCAGGGGGCCGAATAATTACGCACACCCCACTTTGCAGTTATTGTGCAAAAATGTTTGGAATCATGTATGATTTTCATTCCACTTCTGACGTGTACACCACTTTGTATTGGTATTTCACGTGGAATTCCAATAAAATTGATTCATGTTTCTGGCAGTAATGTGACAAAATGTGGAAAACTTCAAGGGGGCCGAATACTTTTGCAAGCCACTGTATGTTATGTAAGTAGAGCAGGTATTTATATACTTATACATGTGGTGTTTTTTTTCTAAGATTGTATGGCTGACAGCTCCTCTTTAAAGTGATTCAAGCAGCTTTCTTTTTCTGCAATTTTTCCTAGCTTCTATTAGCTGTAGGAGCGGCCATCACCCCCCCCCCCCTTCCCTCTACCCTTATGTATCCAGAGGAAGGTGTGAAGGTAATCAAGTTTGACTTTTTGAAGTGCATTGTCCTTTTGTTTGCCTACTGCTACTGCTAATTACTGCAATCCTTCTTTGCCTGCTCTTTCCTCTTTCTGTGGACAGCAGTCCAGCAGAAGTAAGGCAATAAACATTTAAATGTAAAAAGAAGTAGAATAGTTTTTTTTAGTAACAAAACACACTGTTAATATGCATTTTTAATGTTCTACTGAGATGCCCTGAGTGCTAAAAATGGTGCTTGGTTCACTTTAAGATTTACTCCTTTCCTATAGGTTCTTTATTACAGCTAAAGATAGTCAATGAGATGCTAAAAAGGTAAAGCTGATGTTAATTTTAAGCATATTTACGCAGTTTGGAACTGGATCAATTGTATAAAATAGTGAAAGGTTTTGATTGGGCTAGTTAATCTAAAAATAATGTTCAGATGCTCCTGTCATTATTTTAGTCTCTACATTATGGGAAATGGTTTTGAAGATGCTATGAATATGTAGTGGTTGTAAATGTCCAAAGAAAATTAAGTTAAGTTCAGCTGGACTCGTTTTTCTTCTATAAGATATTTCATAACTCTTACAGAGTAATTTCCTCAGTTTTAAAGAGTGAAGAACATTTCTGGATATTTTATAAGAACAGGTAATATGCACACTTCAGCCAACAGTTAAGACTAATAGGGACCATTATGCAGATAATAATTTTTATAGTGCCTGGCTGAAGGTATAAACAAAATACTCATAAAAATGTAATACAACAGCATTGCATGTGGGTGACTAATATTGCCAAAGACCTCCTCTCCTTTTTAGGGATGGTTGCCCTCATTTGTCATGGATAGACTCTTTCACCCTTCTTGTGAACCTCTATCTAAAATGTGTAGGTCACCATCCTCAGAAGTGTGTATATTCTCCTTGGGGTGTAGGTAGAGTACAGAACAAACCCTTCAATATTTAGCTAGGTTTGCCTACATACTTTGAGAACAGTACTTGCCTATAGCCAGGCACTAAAACAAAAATGCCTGCATATTAGTATCAGTTAGCTACACTGCAAGCCTTTATTAAGCGGATCAAATGATTAATAATATTTAGTATTTGTATAGCTGTAACATCTTCCGGAGTACTTTAAGTAGTATGTATAGTTTTGTCACAAAATATCCCTCCACCGCCAATTTAGTGCACTGGCTGGCATTCCAACCGGGGACCCAGCTCTGCAAGGCAAGAAAAGAATGCTGTCCGCTATGCCAACAGATATATTACTTTATAGAGACTGATGAGGCCTGATATGGACAGCCCTCAATGGAACGGGACCTTTTATTAATCGAACAGGTGGCAGTCTTTATGCTATGACAGGTTTAAGTAATCTAGTGGCAGACATCAGAAAAGTGTGACAGACCCTGTATGCAGGAGCAGGAAGATTACAGGAGTACTGGCATTACACAAACAGGATTATAGGGGAGATCAAAGCACAAAGTGCTTCCATGTAATGGGAGAGACTGCATGAATTTGTCCAGAAAAAAAATGATTTACCTTTCCTTTGACCTGGAGTTTACCCTGTGATCTGCACTGGTCACTGGTCCTTTATGACAATTTTCCAGACTGTCTTCTACGTAGAAAAATCATGTAAGGTAATATGTTTGTTAGCATACTATCTTGGGATAGAATCACACCCCATAAGGGCTCATTCACACTAAGGGCATTTTTGCCCTTTTTTCAAGCGCAGGCGAATTTCAAAATCGCCCTAAAAACACTTGTGCAATGATTCCCTAAGAGAGTTCACAGCTGAGCGGTTCGTTTGTGATCCGCTTAGCAAAGCGGTGCCTGTATAATTTTTGAGGCAATTTTGCCTCAATGGAAGGTATAGGAAAAAACGCAAAACGTTCACAAAATTGCTTTATGCAGCGATTGCGTGAGCGTTTTTAAGAATAAATACATTGTATTTATTCTTTTCCGGGTCAAAGAGTTCAGTTCCTGACTTGCATCAGGGAGTGTATTACAAAACCGCTCTGGAAAAGCGCTTACAAAAGTGCTTTTACCAGAAACGCAGCGCGCAGTGTAGCGATTGGAGGGGGGAAAAAAGTGCACAAAAATGCAAAATGCTAGCGTTTGTGTTTTCGTTTTAGGTGTGAATGAGGCCTAACCCTGGCCTATCTTTCTCCAACTCTCCAAGTGTTATTCAGCATTTCTTAATAATTGTCAAACCATGTTGGTTCTGCGCAAGCTACTTTGTAATTTTAGGGAAAAGTTCAATGATTTATTTCAAGTGTACATTCTAGTGAAGTGTTGTGGAAAATGTTTAATTATACTTTTATTTTGAATTAGATTCTTTCTGTCTTTTTTTCAGGATACTATTAGCAAGCATTACCAATTATCCATAGTGACAGCCTGCGGGCTTGTGGCTTACACCTCCTTCTTTGTGTGAGTTTTAATTCTGCTAATAAGCATATGTGTCCACGTATCCTTGGTGCATGAGCCTTGGTTCAACTGTATTTGATCACATTCAGAATTGTTTATCAGAGTCTATTTTTTTTTCTACAGAATTATGATTATTCTTAGAATAAAAATACAAATAGTGGACACAGCACGGCATCAAACATAATAACAATAAATTAGGATGTTTACATAGTCATCTTACAGTGAAAAGTGAAAGTTAGGCACTTAAAGAGAACCCGAGGTGGGTTTGAAGAATATTATCTGCATACAGAGGCTGGATCTGCCTATACAGCCCAGCGTCTGTTGCTATCCCAAACCCCCCTAAGGTCCCCCTGCACTCTGCAATCCCTCATAAATCACAGCCACACTACTGACAAACAGCTTGTCAGAGCTGGCTGTGTTTATCTCTATAGTGTCAGTCTGCTGCTCTCCCCGCCTCCTGCAGAACTCCAGTCCCCGCCTGCATCCCTTCCCTCCCTGCTGATTGGAGAGAAGGGACGGGGGCAGGGACCGGAGCTATGCAGGAGGCGGGGGAGCAGCTGAGACTGACACTACAGATGTAAACACAGCCTCACAGCACGGCTGTGATTTATGAGGGATTGCAGAGTGCAGGGGGACCTTAGTGGGGTTTGGGATAGCAACAGAGGCTGGGCTGTATAGGCAGATCCAGCCTCTGTATGCAGATAACATTCTTTAAACACACCTCGGATTCTCTTTAAAGAGAACCCGAGGTGTGTTTAAAGAATGTTATCTGCATACAGAGGCTGGATCTGCCTTTACAGCCCAGCCTCTGTTGCTATCCCAAACCCCACTAAGGTCCCCCTGCACTCTGCAATCCCTCATAAATCACAGCCGTGCTGTGAGGGTGTGTTTACATCTGTAGTGTCAATCTCAGCTGCTCCTCCGCCTCCTGCATAGCTCCAGTCCCTGCCCCCATCCCTTCCCTCCAATCAGAAGGGAGGGAAGGGATGCAGGCGGGGACTGGAGTTCTGCAGGAGGCGGGGAGAGCAGCAGACTGACACTATAGAGATAAACACAGCCAGCTCTGACAAGCTGTTTGTCAGCAGCGTGGCTGTGATTTATGAGGGATTGCAGAGTGCAGGGCGACCTTAGGGGGGTTTGGGATAGCAACAGAGGCTGTGCTGTATAGGCAGATCCAGCCTCTGTATGCAGATAATATTCCTCAAACCCACCTCGGGTTCTCTTTAAGTAAAAAAAATGTTTTTAAACACATCTGTTAGAACAATGCATATACATAAGATCCATATCCAGGGGCGCCTCTAGCCATTTGTTTGGGTCCCCCCCCCCCCCCCATGAAAATAATCGTAATGGGGCAGTGTTTCACCAGAAAATAATTGTAAAGCAGCAATGTTTCATCAGAAATGAATCATAATGTGGGCAGCATTTCACCAGAAAATAATCGCAATGCGACAATGTTTCACCAGAAAATAATCGTAATGTGGGCAGCCTGTTTCACCAGAAAATAATCGTATTGCAGCAATGTTTCACCAGAAAATAATCGGAATGCAGCAATGTTTCACCAGAAAATAATCATAATGCAGCAGTGTTTCACCAGAAAATAATCATAATGCGGCAATGTTTCACCAGAAAATAATCATAATGCTGCAATGTTTAATTTTTGAAAAGACCTTGCAATTAAAAAATGCATGCAATTTTAACAGTGCAGCGCAAGCGCAGCAGTGTGTACAGGCACTTAGCTGGAAACATAACATTTTACAAATACTGTATTTTTGACCATAATACGCTCTGGAACATAAGATGTACCTAGATTTAAAGGGTAAATACCAGGGAAAAAATATATACTAAACTAGGTGCGTCCAAGGCTGGGGCATCTTGTGGATCTTCTCCCCCAATTATTATATCCCCTTGCACCTCATGCCCCCCTAGTCTCCTCTTCCATCCCTCTGTTTTCTCCTCATGTGTCCTCTGTCCCCATGTGTCCTCTGTCACTCTGAATCTTCCTTTGTCCCTCTTCTATCCCTTTGTGTCCTTTTCTTTCACTCTGAATCTTCCTCTGTCCCTCTTCTATCCCTTTGTGTTCTCCTCCATTCCTATGTATCCTCCTCCTGTGTCCCAAAGAGCTTACTTGGCTGAGAGGGCATCGAGCAGGCTTTGGTTTCTTTAACATGAGAGCCGGGGGAGAAAGGCTCCCAACATGGCTCCTCTCTCCTTCGTTTCTCTGTTAACGAGATCGTAGCCCGTCTGATGCCACTCTCACCCTGTTTATTGTGTCATTTCAAAACGCTGAGCAGCAGCCAGCGTCGGCAGTCTCTCTCATCCTACTTTCATGTTCAGGAGGCCACAACCTGCCCAATACCCCCTCAACCTGGTGGTATGTGCACAATTTGTAATTGTGATGTGGGTATAGGGAAACACCCAAATTGTAGCATCCAGTCCATAAGATGCTCCAACCTTTTCCTCCCACTTTGGTGCATCTATTGGTCTGAAAAATAATGTTTGGTTAGCAGGAATGTGCGTAAAGGTGGCCATACACTGGTCAATTTGCCATCAGATTCGACCAACAGATAGATCCCTCTCTGATCGAATCTGATCAGAGAGGGATCGTATGGCCACCTTTACTGCAAATAGATTGTGAATCGATTTCAGCCTGAAACCGATCACAATCTGTGGAGCTGCCGCTGCTGCCGCCATGCCCCCACCCCCCCACCACACCTCCTGCATACATTACCTGTTCCGGCCGGCGCGAGTCCTCTGTCTTCTTCTCCGCTCCGACTCCACTCCACCTACTGAACTTCCTGTCCAGGGGAAGTTTAAACAGTAGAGGGCTGGGACAGGAAGTTCTTTGTAGCTCTGGAGCCCGAAGCCCGAAGCGGAGAAGAAGACCAGGGGACTCGCGTCGGCTGGAGCAGGGAATGTATTACCGCTGTATTGCGTCGGTCGTTGGGCATTCGAACGCTGCTAACGACGCACTCCCGACCCGCCGGCGACTGAGAAAAATCTTCCGCACGGATGGGTCGACGGGAATGATCGATTTCGGACGGAAATCGGTCGTTCTGTCATCGGTGTGCACGGCAATTTCACAGCCGTTTCGATGACTGTGATCGAAACGGCTGTATATCGGCGGGAAAATCGTTAGGTGTATGGGCCCCTTAAATGAACGTGAAAAACAGTTCTCCTAGAATTAAAAAATGTAAGTATCCAGTCAATTGTCCATGTTAGAGTTAACTTATCTTAACTACATTAGCACAAAACAAATTTGCAAGGATGAATACTTTCAGGGTCAGATTAAAACACAGCTGAAATGAAACAAAAAAATCAAACATATCTGAATATTTACCTCTCGCAGATTAAGCCCAACATTCTAAGTCTTCTCCGAGCTGAGTTTATTAATATGAAATTAAACATATAGTCATGTACTTGAGCTATGTCACAGCACCTTCATTCACCATTCAGTGCTCCCCTGGGTTCTTGCAACCTTGGTTATAGTTATTTGACTCGATTGCCCATCAAATATTCTCAGGAAGAAATGGCAGTCCTTATCTTATGTCCTTCTCCAGTCCCTCCTACTTTAAATACATTTCTCACCCAGTTTCTGCCCCCTTACCATCCAGTGGCTAGCCCTTCTGTGCTCGCTCATCTCACTGTTCTTAGCATTATATATGAGAGAACAGAGGCACCAAAAGGATAAAAGGGGTTTTAAAAGAGCTTAAAAGCCAAAAATTTGGTAATTAGAGGAGGCAGTGGTGGACTTACCTCCTCCAAGCAGACACAACACGACTGTACGTTCAGTCTATTTATTAACGAACTCCAGATAATTTTTATCTGATGTTTTATCTCGTTTATCTCGTTCACTGTTCTTAGCAGCACATCACTCTTGGAGCTGCACTAACAAGGACCAGCATTCTCTGGGTGTCGAAACTCTGACCTGGAAGCTGTTCCAGGGTCTGCCCCATTTTAAAAGAACCAGTTTTCTTGTCAGAAGAGCAGGTGAACAGATTTATTTTAAAATAAACTAACTGCAATAGCCAAATAACATTTAGAGTAAAATACATTATAGAAATAAAAAAAGTCAAATTAGTATTTCATATTTTCAGATTTCTCTGATAACGTTGGACCTCTCTACAGCAGTCAACAGCGGTGCCCAGAACCGCTGCCCTAGAAGGCATTTGTCTAATCTCCACCCTGCATATAGCAGATTTAGCTTTACACTTGTGGGTTAGATTGTATTTTATATAATTATTAATAACAAAAAAATATGGTTCCAAGTACAAAGAACTTCACATAATCTATAAAGAACCTCACCTAATCTACTTCTCTCTCAATTCAATTAAAGCTTTGTTCAGTGTCTAAATAGACCTGAAGGAGAAAGATTTCTGCTAAAAGCACAAAAGTAAGATTAGAGTCTGGAGAGCTTATCAGAAGTGTGTCTATTTTAATAAGTCTCTGATTAATGTGAAGAACGCGTGGGTGTCGGAAGAAAGAAGACTAATCTTTCTTAGAGCTGGTGTCTTTGCAAATATAATTAAAAACTCCAAGAGTATTGGTCAACAGGAATCGCATTGTTAGACATGATCATTCAGTATTTACATTGCCTGTTCCAAAGATTAAAGCCAAAATCCAAGGTGCCGCTTTATTTTGAAGGAGAGACTTTTATACTTATTCTTTTATTAGTTTCACCTGCATAACATGACAAAGAGTTTTAAGCCATTCACTAAGCATTGTGTAAGATCATATTCTATCAGACTCTTTAGAAAGTATGATGTATACATGGAGAGGCTATTAGTCCAGGGACTTTAACCACTTGAGGACCCACCCTTTACCCCCCCTTAAGGACCAGCGCTGTTTTAGCTGATCTGTGCTGGGTGGGCTGTGCAGCCCCCAGCACAGATCAGGGTGCAGGCAGAGCGACCAGATCGCCCCCCTTTTTTCCCCACTAGGGGGATGATGTGCTGGGGGGGTCTGATCGCTCCTGCCTGCCTGTGTGTTGCGGGGGGGTACCTCAAAGCCCCCCTCCGCGACAAAATTCCCCCCCTCCCTCTCCTCCCTCTCTTCCCCGGAGATCGGAGGCTGCACAGGAACGGATCTGTCCTGTGCAGCCTCTAACAGGCTCCTGCCTGTCATGTGACAGCGATCCCCGGCCGCTGATTGGCCGGGGATCGCTGATCTGGTACAACGCTGCTACTGTTAGCAGCGTTATACGAATGTAAACAAAGCAGATTATTTCCGCTTGTGTTTACATTTAGCCTGCGAGCCGCGATCGGCGGCCCGCAGGCTATTCACGGAGCCCCCCGCCGTGAATTGACAGGAAGCAGCCACTCGCGCGAGCGGCTGCTTCCTGATTAATTAGCCTGCAGCAGTTCTGCGTCGCCGGTCCTGCAGCTGCCACTTTGCCGACGCGCTGTATGAGTGCGCGGTCGGCAAGTGGTTAAAGGGGGTTGTAACATCCAAAAATAAAAAAGGTGCCAAAACATAGTTAACCTCCTGAGCGATAATCCCGAGCTGAGCTCGGGGTATATCGCGCAGGAGGATTTCTCAGGCCCTGGTGGGCCGATTTGCATAATTTTTTTTTTGTTACACGCAGCTAGCACTTTGCTAGCTGCGTGTAACTTCCGATCGCCGCCGCTCGCCGCCGATCCGCCGCCGCTCGCCGTGCCGTGCAGTCCCCCCCCTCCCCGACCCCTTGCGCAGCCTGGCCAATCAGTGCCAGGCAGCGCTGAGGGGTGGATCTGGACTCCCTCCGACGTCATGACGTCGGTGACGTCATCCCGCCCCGTCGCCATGGCGACCGGGGAAGCCCAGCAGGTAATCCCGTTCTGAACGGGATTTCCTGCTTGCTCTGATCGCCGAAGGCGATCGGAGTGGGTGGGGGGATGCCGCTGCGCTGCGGCTATCATGTAGCGAGCCCTGGGCTCGCTACATGATTTAAAAAATAAAAAATTTTAAAAAATTGTGCTGCGCCACCTCCTGGGCGATATAATTGTATCGCCCAGAGGGTTAATCACCCAAAATAAACATAAACCCCTTTTGCCCCTTTACTTTTTAACTGGTTAGGGAATCTTTTCCTAAATGCAGGAACTCTGCAGTGCAAGCAGGATTGTAGGAAGTTCGTCTTACTGTTTTGGATAAGAAAAGGACACAGCCTCAATTCACTAAGGTTAACTCCTGTCTTTAATAACTCTTCTGAGCTGTTTTACTGTTATCACCATGGTGATATAATTGTGATAACTGTAAAACAGCTCTGAAGAGTTATTAAAGACAGGAGTTAACCTTAGTGAATTGAGGCCAATGGCCAGAAGATAATTGAATCCCTCCCGAGTTTAAATTTACACAGTGATGTAATCCTGTTGTCTGGGTGATGTTTGCTTTGGGAAGGACAATAAACAGTGGCAGTAGGGAGGGAAACTTAACACTGAGTTCAGTTAAAGAAAAGAAAAGGGCACAAGTGATGTCACTTTTGGCATCAAAAGAAACAGTAAAGAGGGAAACCAGCAGATATATTATTTTCTCCTAAATCTGATAGTGGACACTAAAAACAACAGCATCTGTAAGCTAAATAAGTAACTTTGTTGTAAATTGGATTTTTTAAGTTGATATGGAGTTTCAACCCACTTTAAAGGAAGCACTTGGGGATTTTTTTTTATTTTTAGTTTGGTAAACAATAAAAACATGAATGAGAATCTGATATTTGTTTTGAGCTTCACCAGTGAATTTGTATGAGAAGTATTGCTGTAAGTCCTGTTCTCTATGGAGCTGTGTTACCATCATTACACTGTAGTGAAATAGTAGGATGAATCGGAGGTCCACTTTAACCACTTCCCGACCGCCCACTGCACAGAGGCGGCCGGGAAGTGGATCCCGAAAGGACCGCCGCATGCACAGAGGCGGCGGTCCTTGTACGGGCATGGGCGGAGCGATCGCGTCATTCGTGGCGCGATCAGCCACCGGCGACTGGCTCCGCCCCCTTCTTGCTGTAACCGGCCGGCCATTCGGAAGCGCCGGCGGGTTACTAGCACCCGGATCGCCGCATACAAAGTGTATAATACACTTTGTAGTGTATACAAAGTGTATTATACAGGCTGCCTCCTGCCCTGGTGGTCCCAGTGTCCGAGGGACCACCAGGGCAGGCTGCAGCCACCCTAGTCTGCACCCAAAAACACTGATTTCCCCCCCCCCTGCCCCCTGATCGCCCACAGCACCCCTCAGACCCCCCCTGCCCACCCCCAGAACACTGTTTGCACCCAATCACCCCCCCTAATCACCCATCAATCACTCCCTGTCACTATCTGTAAACGCTATTTTTTATGCCCTAAACTGCCCCCTGCTCCCTCCTGATCACCCCCCACCCCTCAGATTCTCCCCAGACACCCCCCCCTGTGTACTGTATGCATCTATCCCCCCTGATTACCTTTCAATCACCTGTCAATCACCCATCAATCACCCATCAATCACCCCCTGTCACTGCCACCCATCAATCAGCCCCTAACCTGCCCCTTGCGGGCAATCTGATCACCCACACCAATAGATCGCCCGCAGATCCGATGTCAGATCACCTCCCAAGTGCAGTGTTTACATCTGTTCTCTACCCTAAACACCCACTAATTACCCATCAATCACCCCCTATCACCACCTGTCACTGTTACCCAAAAGATTAGACCCTAATCTGCCTCTTGCGGGCACCCAATCACCCGCCCACACGCTCAGATTGCCCTCAGACCCCCCCTTATCAATTCGCCAGTGCATTACATACATCTGTTCTTCCCTGTAATAACCCACTGATCACCTGTCAATCACCCATCAATCACCCCCTGTCACTGCCACCCATCAATCACCCCCTGTCACTGCCACCCATCAATCAGCCCCTAACCTGCCCCTTGCGGGCAATCTGATCACCCACCCACACCAATAGATCGCCCGCAGATCCGACATCAGATCACCTCCCAAGTGCAGTGTTTACATCTGTTATCTCCTCTATACACCCACTAATTACCCATCAACCACCCATCAATCACCCCCTATCACCACCTGTCACTGTTACCCATCAGATTAGACCCTAATCTGCCCCTTGCAGGCACCCAATCACCCGCCCACATGCTCAGATTGCCCTCAGACGCCCCCTTATCAATTCGCCAGTGCATTACTTACATCTGTTCTTCCCTGTAATAACCCACTGATCACCTGTCAATCACCCATCAATCACCCCCTGTCACTGCCACCCATCAATCACCCCCTGTCACTGCCACCCATCAATCAGCCCCTAACCTGCCCCTTGCGGGCAATCTGATCACCCACCCACACCAATAGATCGCCTGCAGATCCGACATCAGATCACCTCCCAAGTGCAGTGTTTACATCTGTTCTCTCCTCTAAACACCCACTAATTACCCATAAATCACCCACTATCACCACCTGTCACTGTTACCCATCAGATTAGACCCTAATCTGCCCCTTGCGAGCACCCAATCACCCGCCCACATGCTCAGATTGCCCTCAGACCCCCCCCCCTTATCAATTCGCCAGTGCATTATTTACATCTGTTCTTCCCTGTAAAAACCCACTGATCACCTGTCAATCACCTATCAATCACCCATCAATCACCCCCTGTCACTGCCACCCATCAATCACCCCCTGTCACTGCCACCCATCAATCACCCCCTGTCACTGCCACCCATCAATCAGCCCCTAACCTGCCCCTTGCGGGCAATCTGATCACCCACCCACACCAATAGATCGCCCGCAGATCCAACGTCAGATCACCTCCCAAGTGCAGTGTTTACATCTGTTCTCTACCCTAAACACCAACTAATTACCCATCAATCACCCCCTGTCACTGCTACCTATTAGATTAGACCCCTATCTGCCCCTAGGGCACTCAATCACCCGCCCACGCCCTCAGACCCCAGCCCTGATCACCTCGCCAGTGCATTGCTTGCATCTATTCCCTCCTCTAATCACACCTTGAGACACCCATCAATCACCTCCTGTCACCCCCTAGCACACCTACCCATCAGATCAGGCCCTAATTTGCCCCGTGTGGGCTCCTGATCACTCGTCCAAACCATCAGATCCCTCTAAGACCCCCTTCCGATCACCTCCCCAGTGCATTGATTGCATCTATTTCCCCCTCTAACCACCCCCTGAGACACCCATCAATCACCTCCTGTCACCCCCCTAGCACTCCTATCCATCAGATCAGGCCCAATACAACCTGTCATCTAAAAGGCCACCCTGCTTATGACCGGTTCCACAAAATTCGCCCCCTCATAGACCACCTGTCATCAAAATTTGCAGATGCTTATACCCCTGTACAGTCATTTTGAGACATTTGGTTTCCAGACTACTCACGGTTTTGGGCCTGTAAAATGCCAGGGCGGTATAGGAACCCCACAAGTGACCCCATTTTAGAAAAAAGACACCCCAAGGTATTCTGTTAGGTGTATGACGAGTTAATAGAAGATTTTATTTTTTGTCAAAAGTTTGTGAAAAAACTATAAAAATCAATTTCCGCTAACTTTTGACAAAAAATAAAATCTTCTATTAACTCGTCATACACCTAACAGAATACCTTGGGGTGTCTTTTTTCTAAAATGGGGTCACTTGTGGGGTCCCTATACTGCCCTGGCATTTTAAAAGCCCTAAACCGTGAGGAGTAGTCTAGAAAACAAATGCCTCAAAATGACCTGTGAATAGGATGTTTGGCCCCTTAGCGCACCTAGGCTGCAAAAAAGTGTCACACGTGGTATCGCTGTACTCAGGAGAAGTAGTATAATGTGTTTTGGGGTGTATTTTTACACATTCCCATGCTGGGTGGGAGAAATCTCTCTGTAAATGGACAATTGTGTGTGAAAAAAATCAAAAAATTGTCATTTATAGAGATATTTCTCCCACCCAGCATGGGTATGTGTAAAAATACACCACAAAACACATTATACTACTTCTCCTGAGTACGGC
Source organism: Hyperolius riggenbachi (assembly GCF_040937935.1). Taxonomy (NCBI): domain Eukaryota; kingdom Metazoa; phylum Chordata; class Amphibia; order Anura; family Hyperoliidae; genus Hyperolius; species Hyperolius riggenbachi. The sequence goes on from NC_090651.1 coordinate 105,491,899, forward strand.
GGTACCACATGTGTGGCACTTTTTTACACCCTAAGTGCGCTAAGGGGCCCAAAGTCCAATGAGTACCTTTAGAATTTCACAGGTCATTTTGCGACATTTGGTTTCAAGACTACTCCTCACGGTTTAGGGCCCCTAAAATGCCAGGGCAGTATAGGAACCACACAAATGACCCCATTCTAGAAAGAAGACACCCAAAGGTATTCCGTTAGGAGTATGGTGAGTTCATAGAAGATTTTAGTTTTCGTCACAAATTAGCGGAAAATTACACTTTGTGAAAAAAAACACAATTAAAATCAATTTCCGCTAACTTGCGACAAAAAATAAAATCTTCTATGAACTCGCCATACTCCTAACGGAACACCTTGGGGTGTCTTCTTTTTAAAATGGGGTCATTAATGGGGATCCTATACTGCCCTGGCATTTTAGGGGCCCTAAACCGTGAGGAGTAGTCATGAAACAAAAATGACCTGTGAAATCCTAAAGGTACTCATTGGACTTTGGGCCCCTTAGCGCAGTTAGGGTGCAAAAAAGTGCCACACATGTGGTATCGCCAGAGGCGGATCTACGGGGGTGCACATGGGGCAGCTGCTATGGGCGCCCTTTGTCACTCACCTGGGGGGGGGGGGGGCGCATCCCCCAGTAAGCAATTAATCGCCCCCTAGGTCCGGTCAGGAGAGCGGCGCCGCCGGCACTGTCTGCGTGTGTGTGCGGGCGGCTGCCGCCCACAGCTTGCCCATTGATTCACCTCTCTCTCTGTTCCTCCCGGCCCGCCCGCCAGCATTTGTGGTCTCGGCAGGTCGCCATAGCAACGTCGGCGACTCTCTTCCTCCACCTCCACCCACGTGCTGTCCTCGTAATCATTGGCGGCTCCTCCTCCTGCGCGGCTTGCTTCTGAGCGCACTAGCGCAGTGACAGTCCTCCCTGTGCCGCTGCTCAGCTCTCCGTCCTCGCTCTTCCCCAGCGTCTGTGTGGTCGCCATGGTAACGTCGGCGACTCGGCTGGCTCCGCCCCCAACTCTGCGACTCGGCTCCGCCCCCACTTGCTGCCTCGCATCCCCGCCGGCTGGCAATCCTGAGCTGGCGATCTGTCCCCCAAAACAGTCCTTCCCACTGTGCTGCCCAGCATGTGGTCGCCATAGTAACGGCGGCCACCGACTGGCGCCACTTCTTGCCCGGCTGAGCTGACTCTGAGCCTCTCACCCCCAGCGATATTTCCCCCCTCCTGATTGGCTGTTTCCATGGCCGTGCGTGCCGCTAGGGCTGATGGGGGTGGGACTGGCCTGGGAGCGGAAACAGCATGTGTGTGTAGTGCAGCTAGCTGCTAGAGGTCAGGTGACGTCTACAGGACCTCTTTACTGCATTCTGCTGTATGTCACTACAGGGCCTATTTACTGCATTCTGCTATATGTCACTACAGGGCCTATTTACTGCATTCTGCTATATGTCACTACAGGGCCTCTGCATTATTCTATATATCACTACAGGGCCTCTTTACTGCATTCTGCTATATGTCACCACAGGGCCTTTTTTTTTACTGCATTCTGCTATATGTCTACAGGGCATCTTTACTGCATTCTGCTATATGTCACCACAGGGCCTCTTTACTGCATTCTGCTATATGTCACTACAGGGCCTCTTTACTGCATTCTGCTATATGTCACTACAGGGCCTCTTTACTGCTTTCTGCTATATGTCACTACAGGCCCTTTTTACTGCATTCTGCTATATGTCACCACAAGGCCTCTTTACTGCATTCTGCTATATGTCACTACAGGGCCTCTTTACTGCATTCTGCTATATGCCACTACAGGGCCTCTTTACCGCATTCTGCTATATGTCACTACAGGGCCTCTTTACTGCATTCTGCTATATGTCACTACAGGGCCTCTTTACTGCATTCTGCTATATGCCACTACTGGGCCCTTTTTACTGCATTCTGCTATATGTCACCACAAGGCCTCTTTACTGCATTCTGTTATATGTCACTACAGGGCCTCTTTACTGCATTCTGCTATATGTCAATACAGGGCCTCTTTACTGCATTCTGCTATATGTCACTACAGGGCCTCTTTACTGCATTCTGCTATATGTCACCACAAGGCCACTTTACTGCATTCTGCTATATGTCACCACAGGGCCACTTTACTGCATTCTGCTATATGTCACCACAGGGCCTATTTACTGCATTCTGCTATATGTCACTACAGGACAGGGCCTCTTTACTGCATTCTGCTATATGTCACTACAGGGCCTCTTTACTGCTTTCTGCTATATGTCACTACAGGCCCTTTTTACTGCATTCTGCTATATGTCACTACAGGGCCTCTTTACTGCTTTCTGCTATATGTCACTACAGGCCCTTTTTACTGCATTCTGCTATATGTCACCACAAGGCCTCTTTACTGCATTCTGCTATATGCCACTACAGGGCCTATTTACTGCATTCTGCTATATGTCACTACAGGGCCTCTTTACTGCATTCTGCTATATGTCACTACAGGGCCCATTTACTGCATTCTGCTATATGTCTACAGGGCCTCTTTACTGCATTCTGCTATATGTCACTACAGGGCCTATTTACTGTACTGCATTCTGCTATATGTCACTACAGGGCCTATTTACTGTACTGCATTCTGGTATATGTCACTACAGGGCCTATTTACTGCATTCTGCTATATGTCACTACAGGGCCTCTTTACTGCATTCTGCTATATGTCACTACAGGGCCTCTTTACTGCATTCTGCTATATGTCACTACAGGGCCTCTTTACTGCATTCTGCTATATGTCACTACTGGGCCCTTTTTACTGCTTTCTGCTATATGTCACTACAGGCCCTTTTTACTGCATTCTGCTATATGTCACTACAGGGCCTATTTACTGCATTCTGCTATATGTCACTACAGGGCCTCTTTACTGCATTCTGCTATATGTCACTACAGGGCCTCTTTACTGCATTCTGTTATATGTCACTACAGGGCCTCTTTACTGCATTATGCTATATGTCACTACAGGGCCTCTTTACTGCATTCTGCTATATGTCACTACAGGGCCTCTTTACTGCATTCTGCTATATGTCACTACAGGGCCTCTTTACTGCATTCTGCTATATGTCACTACTGGGCCCTTTTTACTGCTTTCTGCTATATGTCACTACAGGCCCTTTTTACTGCATTCTGCTATATGTCACTACAGGGCCTCTTTACTGCATTCTGCTATATGTCACTACATGGCCTCTTTACTGCATTCTGCTATATGTCACTACTGGGCCCTTTTTACTGCTTTCTGCTATATGTCACTACAGGCCCTTTTTACTGCATTCTGCTATATGTCACTACAGGGCCCTTTTTACTGCTTTCTGCTATATGTCACTACAGGGCCCTTTTTACTGCATTCTGCTATATGTCACTACTGGGCCCTTTTTACTGCTTTCTGCTATATGTCACTACAGGGCCCTTTTTACTGCTTTCTGCTATATGTCACTACAGGGCCCTTTTTACTGCTTTCTGCTATATGTCACTACAGGGCCCTTTTTACTGCTTTCTGCTATATGTCACTACAGGGCCTCTTGCTATCCTTGTAATTTGCTTATGTGATTCCATTCACACTTTTGGTGGTATAATAACAATGTATAATATTACAGAATCACGTTTTATTATTCTGCTCAATATAGGCGGGTTTCCTTTATATCACAGGAGGCTGATTTCTGGGACTCTTGTATTAAGCAATGCTTGGCATTAGTGGAGTGATGTTACAGTAGCAGGATATCCAGAATTACATGCTGTTAGACTCTGTCTCATCTAATTTACCATCACAGGGATATCATTTAGTTGTGATTTATCATCGGAATCATTTGTCATCTGCAATGCATTTGCTAATTCTGTTACAGGGGTGCAGGTATACCTTGTGTGGGGAGGTGGGATCGGGCTGGCTGTGCAAGAGAAGCTTACAATCTAACTTCTTCTGCACTTGGCTACCTAATTATTTGATCTTGATGCCCCTGACTGTAATGCTTATTGTGAGGCACCTGGTTACTAAATTATTGCATCTGGAGGTGTGTAACTACTTAATAAAAACGACTAATTAAAAATTTTAATTGGAGGCAGTGACTACTTGATTATCTGGAGGCATGTGACTACTTGGGGGGGGCGCAATCTCAGTGTTTGCCATGGGCGCTATATTGCCTAGATACGCCTCTGGGTATCACCGTACTCGGGAGAAGTAATATAATGTGTTTTGGGGTGTATTTTTACACATAACCATACTGAGTGGGAGAAATAGCTCTGTAAATGGACAATTGTGTGTAAAAAAAAATCAAACAATTGTCATTTACAGAGATATTTCTCCCACCCAGCATGGGTATGTGTAAAAATACACCCCAAAACACATTATACTGCTTCTCCTGAGTACGGAAATACCACATGTGTGGCACTTTTTTGCAGCCTAACTGCGCTAAGGGGCCCAAAGTCCAATGAGCACCTTTAGGCTTTACAGGGGTGCCTACAAATTTGCACCCCCCAAAATGCCAGGACAGTAAACACACCCCACAAATGACGCCCATTTTGGAAAGTAGACACATCAAGGTATTCAGAGAGGGGCATGGTGAGTCCGTGGCAGATTTCATTTTTTTTTTTTGTCACAAGTTAGCAGAAATGGAAACTTTTCTTTTTTTTTTCCCTTGTCACAAACTGTCATTTTCCGCTAACTTGTGACAAAAAAATAATATCTTCTATGAACTCACTATGCCTCTCAGTGAATACTTTGGGATGTCTTCTTTCCAAAATGGGGTCATTTGGGGGGTATTTATACTATCCTGGAATTCTAGCCCCTCATGAAACATGACAGGTGGTCAGAAAAGTCATAGATTCTACAAAATGGGAAAATTCACTTTTTGCACCATAGTTTGTAAACGCTATAACTTTTACCCAAACCAATAAATATAGGCTGAATGGGGTTTTTTTTAATCAAGAACATGTTTGTCCACATTTTTCGTGCTGCATGTATACAGAAATTTTACTTTATTTGAAAAATGTCAGCACAGAAAGTTAAAAAAAATCATTTTTTTTGACAAAATTCATGTCTTTTTTGATGAATATAATAAAAAGTAAAAATCGCAGCAGCAATCAAATAGCACCAAAAGAAAGCTTTATTAGTGACAAGAAAAGGAGCCAAAATTCATTTAGGTGGTAGGTTGTATGAGCGAGCAATAAACCGTGAAAGCTGCAGTGGTCTAAATGGAAAAAAAGGGTCTGGTCCTTAAGGGGGGTAAAGCCCGCGGTCCTCAAGTGGTTAAGGGGGCATTACCCGTTTTATTCCTACAATTATCACTTTTTATTCCTACAATTATCACTTCTTTATCGTGCCACTTGTCACCTTTGTTTAAAAAAAAATTCCACTTAGCATGCTTATATTTGCAAAAAATTGAAGTGATCTGCACCGATAACCATGCAATGTGCAATAGCCTCTGACATATATACAAAAGGAATGCGCCAAGAAATGAGGATGACAATATAGCACCATTGTCTGTACAAAGGATCATTTTATTCAACATATATTATGAACATCACAATAATAATTAAAAGTCAATAATGAACTCCTCAACTTGCATGATAATATAATGCAACATGCAGTATGTGTATAATGATAATAGCACACTTTGATTGCAAATAATGATATATTGTCTTTGTGGTTCCTAAAAAGACCCCATTCAGATCGAAACCCGGGTTTCAAGAATGCATTCAAACTCAGTAAACTGCATAAATATTTATGAGCATAATATACTAATATATATGTATCTCCCATACTAAGGTAGTGGAGCTGGTCCACAATATACTGGATAAAGTGCTATGCCTGCTAAGCAGGTATCTGTGAATAAAGTGTCAAAAGTGCTTATACGATAATATAGAGAAACCAACAACAAATGGTAGATGCCAACGGGGGTTAATGAACAATAACAACAGCTTTGAAACGTGGCTTAGGTGGTGCAATGCGCCACCTTTGTAAAGTTCACAGTGGGGCAAGAGCATTGTGGTGTAACATGTTGTGGCATTGTATCACACTGCATGCAGTGCATTGCGGCAAAACAGTAAAAGTGAATCATACTTTTCATTGACTGTATGCTTCACTGTAGCCTACGCATTGGGAGCAAAACGTCTAATGCCACTATCCTGATCTGTTGTATTCCTGCTGTTACAGGGAATGCAACATCCACTGTAATCGTGGCCTAAAGTGCAAAGGTCAAGAGTAGTATACTGGTGAAGTGTGCTATACTCGTAAAATGCAATCTAGGACTGGTGAATATGAACTGCAGGTTCATAATTACCTAAATCCCCTGCCAACCGCTTGGTTACGTACAAGGTTGTCAACTTAATGGGTTCCATATTAAAAGTCAGTCTTGTAAAGGAATACTATCGATACCCAAGTGTTCTAAAATGACAGTATGCAAATAATGTCTAAGTAGCTGTGTAAACATTTTCCTACTTTTCATGCTAAATATCAGAGGCAAAAACTGTAATTTATTGAGAGTAGGCTTTAGCTATATTGGGACAAATCAATTGCAGAAGGGGTGTCTGCTTCAATGCACAGCCAGAGTTGCATATCAGACTACAGAAAGAAAATATCAAACTCTGAAAGCAAAAACAGTATGAAAAGCTGTGACAATTAGTTACAATTAGTTTCCTCTGCTCTCTTCAGGCACTTCAGTCAGAAACACAGGACACAGGATCTGCAGCTGTTGGGAGCTCTCTCTCTCTGTCACACACAGAGTTACACATAGAGTTAACTGATCAAGTGTGAGGGGAATTCCCCCTCTCCTCATGGCTCAGTCAGCCGTCAGTTTTGGCTTCAGTAAACTTTGAATGTATTTTGCTAACAGTAAACAAAGAAGTTGCTACTAAAATGTATACACCAGTACTTCGCAGCACTTCCCAAACAATTCCTGTGTCAATTGAAAAAAATATGTGAATCGATAGTATTCCTTTAAAGCTAACCAATAAATGGTATAATTTTCAGCCTAATGTGTAGTTTATTTTTCTGTACTGTTATGAACTGTTTTCTTTGCTTGCATCCTGCATATTGTTTTTCTTTTTTCTATACTGAAATATGGAAATTGTATATGTATCTTCAGTAACGTACATATGCAACAGTATGTATTCATCAAGTGAGGCGCCTAACTTGCCCCGACACTATCAAAGTTGTTCCATTTTGTATTTTGCCTGAGGAAGCAGGTTACAGACCCATGAAATGCGTTGCAGCTTTTTTTTTTTTTTTATTGGAGTAAGATGGTTGTTCTTATCTGATACTATACTATCGCATTGTCTGTGGGGAGGTAAGTCCACCTCCCCCCCCCTTTTTTAAAACGTTTTTAAAGTGGATGCGATATAAACTTTTACTCATTGCATAATTGTTTTCCTTTCATATAGTTTATAGGGCATTCCTCAAGTCAAATACTTTTTTTGTTTTGTTTTGAGTCTGTTTGGGCGAGACTCCCTAACACTGCTACTGCCTACTGAGTGCGCTCTAGTGGCTGCCTCACAAGCGCTTTGAGTCTGACAGGAGAAAAGCGCTATACAAAAAAAGGAATTATTATTATTATTAATACTCTAATTCCCTATAAACTAAACAAGCCTCGCCCACAGCTCCTTTTGTGCCTTGGCACTATAGAAAGGGCTTATGGGAGTTCAGTCTGGGCATTACTAGCCATTGATTTTAGAGGCAGAGGGGAGGAGAGAGGAGGAGAGGGGACTGAATTTACACACAGGCAAGCTGATAGCATCTCCAGCCCTCAGCCTGTGACAAACAGAACATGGCTGCCGTCATTGTATCACAGGAATAAATAATCATAAACTTTTGAAGCTGTTTAAAGCTAGATATGCTGTGTAAACTATCTAAACTTTAGATAAGATATATAGACAAGTTACTTGTTATAGTTCGTTTTTCATCTCGGATCCGCTTTAACCTTTTTTATACTGTACTGACACCTCTTCTATGAAATCTGATGTTACTGGGGTTCAGCTATGTTTCCTACCTATTACAGCTTTATAACAGATACAGCCCCAAATTTGGTAAATGGAATTCTAGAGGAATAATATGCATGAAAAGGCAGCACTCCTCGTGTGCACAAACTTTCAATGATATAGCAATTAAAAAGGATCTGCCTTTATGGTAATTTATCTTCTAAATAAAGAAGAACTCTTTTGGGCAGGGGAGTTTGGTCAGTCCTAGTTTTGAACACTTAGAGAAAATATGATCAATGTTTTTTTTTTTTTAACATATCAGACCAAGAAATGAAAAGATGAGCTATTTGGTGAAATTTACATTATGAACCTAATCTATTCAGAGGAATAAAATTCATTCTTTTCTCCATCCCACTCAAGATTGATTAACCTAAATTGGAACTATACACAGAAAAGCTTTCATTAATTCAAATGGATCAGGAGCTGTGGAAACCTATGGGGTGTTAATTGAAAACATCAAGTTCCCTCGGCTTTTCCTCCTTAATCTCGGAGGATGAAATCATACCAGGGCTTTTCTGTGCGAACACATAATACATTTCTAGTGATTTTTAAATTAAGTTTGGGTTTTTGAGTGCTTGTAGTATTCTATAACAATATTGATACTGTCGCTTCATTATAAGAATTAGATTGCCTGGAAATGTCATTCCTCACCTATCTTCTGTATACATATATATTTTTAAGGTTAAAAAGATAAAATCAGAAATGACTAATCTATATGCAGAAAAACTTGGGTTGGAAAGAATAGGTTTTTGAGGAATATGGGAGCAAATTATACTTTGACACAGTTTGACATTTACTAGGGTGTACTTGAAAATTGGAAAATATATGTAACATTGTTAAAGGAAAGATAGAGCAAATGGCGGAGTTTCCAGGCTGAGATAATAGAGCTGGGAAAGGACTATCCTTTAATTATAATATTTACTGCACTCCAGGTGCAATGCCCTATGTCTCGAAACAAACTACTTGCAAGGAAAAAATTGGTATAGTCTTAATGAATTAAAATTTGTAAAGCGAACATTCGACCTCCTGCCCATTCCTAAGAGGTTTGTGCAATGCATACATTTGAAAATGCTGCACGTTATAAATAAGCATTTTATTGCGGTAGTAGAATATCAGTAAATTTACCGATATTCTACAACCTGATTGATATAGTGAAATATCGACAATATTTGCCGATATTTTACTATGAACTGACCTCCCCCTACTTTTACACAGAACCCTCTCCCCTGGCAACTAATAACCCTCCCCAGACAACTAATAACCCCCCGGCCAACTAATAACCTCCCCCCGGCAACTAATAACCCTCCCCCTAACTAAAAACCCTCCCCGGCAACTAATAACCCTCCCAGGAAACTAATAACCACCCCCCTGGAATTAATACCCCCCCCCCCCCCAAACTAATAATCCATCCTATCCCCAACAACTAATAACCCCCCATGGCCAATAATGGGCACCCGCTAAATAGCTTCATGCTCACTATTGCTAGCTGCAGTTCCCATAGCAGGTGGCCCCGCTGCTCACAATTTAGTGGGTGGCCATTTTTGGCCTCACCACTAACTGCTCCATTGTGGAATAGCTGCCTTTTGTCAGGTTTAGAAAACAACCTACAGTGCTCAGTTTACCTGCAAAAAATGTATAAGACAGTGATAATTATTACTCACCATACATAGAATGTCTGTCACTGTTTCCAGATGTGCAGGGGACTCTCTGTATCACCATAAAAGTTATTTCCAAAACCAATAGGACTGGCACAAGCACAGGAGAGGAAGCAGGCATAATCAAGATACAGTAGCTAAGAACTGTAGGGATAGAGTGTGTAGGAAGCATGTTGGCATAGTACTTGTAAAAACAAAACAGAGGACACCAAGAGCCCAATAGTGCAATGTTGTCTGGTAAGCTCAATATATAATATAATGTCAAAGGTTCTTATACTCACAAAGGTGGGTTACCATCAGGCAACCACTTGACAGGCAGGTGGGGAGTATTAGTACTTGACCCCACTCAGGTAAAAAAATCGCTCTCTGTAGATAGGAAAATGGGGAAAGTACCCCTCCACCAGGGGTGGACATAATCGTGCTGTAATATGTACAAACAGAGGCGCCAAGCAGAGTAAAACAATGTTCTAAAAATGATAAAAAGCGGGAAGTCGAGGTGGACTTACCTCCCTCTGGTAGTGGTTTACTCTGCATTTGAGTATATGTCCACTACCAGAGGGAGGTAAGTCCACCTCGACTTCCCGCTTTTTATCATTTTTAGAACATTGTTTTACTCTGCTTGGCGCCTCTGTTCGTACATATTACAGCATGTTGGTATAGAGGATAGCAATCTTGCTTTGCAGCACTGGACCAGCTTGTTAGAATATGGCCCAGGACACTATTTGAAGGTTGTATGTTCTCTTAGTTTTGTCTTGGCTCTATGTAGCCCAATGTTATGCAGCAGCCATTGATTCCCCATTTCTTTTCCCATGCCTGTTTCTTGAAAATGTATTTATTATTATACAATTTCAGAATCAGAATCAGAATCAGAATTCGTTTATTTCGCCAAGCACGGTTGGGCCGTGCCCGGAATTGGATTTGACACATTGAAGGCACAAAAAGAGTTATACAACAGAAAAGAGTAGTACACAGAGCAAGGGTAATACAACAGGACATGAGAATACACATTGACGTTTTATACACATTATCGTTTGATGTAGAGCATTTCGGGACTAGCAGGGACAGCAGTGTGTGACAGCAGGTGACTCTAGCATGACCTAAGCAAGGCAGATAACAACGCAGCCGCAGTCAAGGTCAGATGTTAGACTGGAGACGGCTACAGGGAGGGTCAATACAACGGGCAGAGTTCAAGAGTCTGATGGCAGTGGGGAAAAAAGTGTTCATACGCCTAGTGGTTTTAGCAGGGATGGACCGGAACCTCCGACCTAGTTTGAGTCGCCTGAAAAAAGCGTGGCCAGGGTGCGAGTGGTCACCCACAATTTTCATTGCTCTGTTACGCAGTCTGGTGTTGTAGATGTGATCAAGAGGGGGAAGAGGTTTCCCGATGATCCTCTCCGCTGCGCTGATGACCCTCTGAAGTTTGTATCTGTCACTGGTGGTGCAGCCAGCGAACCAGACCAGGATGGATGAGCAGAGGACTGACTCGATCGTCGCAGAGTAGAAGGACCTCAGAAGTTCTTGGGCCATACCAAACTTCTTTAATTTGACAGGTTTTGGGCTAGTCCATCCCCTTATGGGTTATTATTAGGCCCTGTGCACAGTTGCATGTCAACTCACTGCTCATACAATTCTGTGGAGGTGTTCATAGAAATGGATCGCTTTATTCTAACTCGCTGCATGCAGGCTTTGTATTAAAGTCTATGTCCAGCCTCCATTGCAGTTCACAGTCATTATAACGCATGAGTTATGCAACTGACCCCTGTGAACCTAGCCTGAAGGTGTTTCAGTAAGGGCTTTTGTATAGAATAAATTAAAATTTGAGAATCCCGCATGAGGAGACTGACTACTCCAAAACTTGTCAGATATATCAGATTTGTATTACCTACTGTAAGCAAAATCAACACAGGAGAAAAGTAATTTATGTTGCATTTTACAGTAATCCAGGAGCAATATACTTCTTACAATATGTGTGCATGTATATTTTAGATGTTACAATTATTTCCGAAAAATAGTCCTTTAAATGACTTGAGAAGTACTGCACTAAACGAATAGCACAATTTAATTTGCAATAGTTTTTATATTCTAGATTTAAAAAAAAAAACGTAAACTATGCTTTCTCTTATTGATTTGTTTAGTCATGAATTGATTTAAAGTATAATTTTTAACCTGCAAACCTGAGTTCTGCTTTAACATTGCAGTACAGTATAGCACAGCCAGAAGTCATTTTGTACTCTCAATCAGGCAGTGTTCCCAGCTTTTCATCACTGTCAGGAGACAGTGACCAACAGACAAAGGATAGCTTTGTCATTTTGTCATAATAATCTGCCTCTCAATGCTCATTTTTTAATGAAACGGAAAGAAAACCAGAAGCCACAAAACAAAAGAATTGCACGCAAAGACCAAAAGCGGTGTGTTCACGATAGCAGAAATAGTTATCACACAGTGCTCATGAATTCTGCATGCAGAGGGTAGTGACTGTATGAACTGAAATAGTACTTTAAAGGACCACCATCGCAAAAATCGTAAAATTTAAAATACATGTAAACACATACAAATAAGAAGTAAGTTTCTTCCAGAGCAAAATGAGCCATAAATTACTTTTATCCTATGTTGCTGTCACTTACAGTAGGTTGTAGGTAGTAGGTTGTACATTACTTTTTCTTGTGATTTTGCATTTTTTGTTACCATTACATTAGAGAACTTTTCTGATTGTTCAGGACAACAGTTGAGACTTTTGTAGTAGACAGAAATTGCCTGTAAAATTGTATTTGTATCTCTGTCAAATTAAAGGAAAACTTAAGTCAGGAAAAAAAATGACATTTACTCACCCGGGGCATCCCTCAGCCCCCCGAAGCTGGATGGTGCCCTCGCAGCCCCTCTCCGATCGTCCTGTCCCCACCAGCGGCTACTTCCGGGTATATATACACGCTATAGCAGCATAGAGGGTGATATAGCGGCTGGGAACGCGGAAAATCAGCCGCGTTCCCAGCCTGTCGGCGGCTGTCGCCGAACCCGGAAGTAGCCGCTGACGATCAGAGAGGGGCTGCGAGGGCACCATCCAGCTTCGGGGGGCTGAGGGATGCCCCGGGTGAGTAAATGTCATTTTTTTTTCCTGACTTAAGTTTTCCTTTAAGAACCTTGTGGTTATTGCCATAAGTGTGCACAAATTCAGGTTACACTATCCTTGTTTTAAGTGTAAGGCTAGGTTCACAGTGGTCAGTTGTGTTATACACGTGTTATAATGACTGTGAACTGCAATGGAGACTGGTCATAGACTTTTATAGAAAGCCTGCATGCAGGGAGTTAGAATAATGTGATCAGTTACAACTCAGTACTGTGAACAGGCCTATAGATTTCTATGGGAAGTAAGTTGACATGCAGAATTATTCTGTAGCTAGTAGACCTAAGCCCATTTAAAAACGGCTCTAGGTCTGTGTTGGAAGGAGGCCCTTTCCTCTCCTCCCTCCCTTCCTTGTGACCGCCACCACTGCTGTACAGTCAGCACGCACGCGCGTGCTCCCGACGCACCCGCGTGCGCCCACCCGGCCAGCCCCATCATTTATCAGCACGCATGTGCGCGCACGCGCCCGGCCACCCAGCCCCCTGCCTGTCTTGCTCCCGTCCAATGGCTATCCCTACAGCACATGTGCAGTAGCACGCAGGGACACACACACGGACATGGGACTCAGAGACACGGGTTTTATTAGGTATGATGCAACTGAGCGCAGTGAACTAGGCCTGAATGACTAGCAGCTCATTACATGTGTGTGCAAACAGACTGGAGTCATGCTTGCATTAGTTTTTCTGTTACACTGCATTCTGCATGATCAACAAGTTATGCTTTTTATTATTATATTTTATACACCATGCATTTTGTTGAATGAATGTAATGGTAAAGAAATGTATTTATATGCTTTTTATATGGAAATATTGTGGGTTTTATTGCAAATTTATTCTGGGCTCATTACCACTACCTTGCGTTTCCCCGCATGCCAGCTGGATGGGGAAACGCTGCCTATTCAGACAATAGGCTTGCAGTTCGAAATGATGGAGCGGAGTGGTCTGTACATGCAGATCGGCACTCAGTATAACAAGCTAGAACTCTTTACGAAAGAACATGCAGCTTACTTAGAACAGAGAGGATCACAGAATAAATACAGGAGATCACAATACCATAGAGATCTTCACATCATTCTACAGACAGTGACATCTTGTGGTTGCTTTACTGTACTGCAGTTTAAAGTAATAATGTTGTTACTGCCTATAGGAATTGCATGCCAGTGCGACTCCGGACGCCATGTTGCAGTTTCCCGCAGCACACATTCAAATCCCTATAGCCCTGTATGGTAACAAAATGAGATGAAAAGGATAGCATTTCTCATTTGACTGATCAAAATCATTACTTATCCAAAACAGACAAATAATAGAGATAACACAATATGAAGCAGAAAAAAATCATCCATAAAGGAATTGTAATATACATTTGTTAAAGGAGGAAAAATATATATAAAAGTGAAAAAAATAGGGACGTTAGCAAACTTTCCTTGGAAGGGCTTGCTCAATTTTATGGCATTTAGTTTGTTTCACACACATAAAAAGTATTCATATTCTCAGCAGCAGTGATGGTTATAAAGATGAAAAATCATAGGCCTAGCATTGGGAGGCCTAATAATACATTATTATGCTGAATAATTAATACAACTATAACAATAACAATTCAAGTGTAGAAAATAAATTTAACGCTAACTCTAGACAGGCATAAAGAACACCATTTTATCTGGTTATGCTGTTCATTAAAAAACAATAAATGTATTTTTACTAACTTTTCAGCACCAATGTACAGTACAAGAGATAGATTCAGGTAGTTATACTAGATGTATAGGGAATGCAGAGGTTGCGACCACACCTGGGCCCTTGGACCAGAGGGGCCCACTAGGGGCCCTCCTTCATCCATCTTATTAGCTTTTTATTGGTGCTATGCTGGTAATGAATGCCTCTATATGTGCATTGAATAGTGGTAATCCTTAACAAGCTATTTTCTTACTCTGATTACACTTTTCTGATACTGCAGCTGTCCTTGTTAGGTTTTGGGGCTCCATATCAATAGAGTGCTTGGGGGCCCCATGTAAAACTGTCACCGGGGGCCCACAAGCACCTTAGTTACCCCACTGGTTAGTATAACTACTTGAATCTATCTCTTGTACTGTACACTAGTGCTTAAATGTTTGGGAACTCTTCTGACTTTTCAGGATTTCTCCATAATACAATTGAGAAAAAAACAACAACAAAAAAGAGTCCAAAAGTGAAATCATGTGGCTGGCCATGCTGTCTTATGCTGGGGATACACGGTACTTTTTTTTTTTAATCAACCGAGCCGCTGATGGCTCGATTGATAATTTCTGACGTGTCCGATACCTTGCCGGATCGATTCCGCGCTCGATACCGGCCAGCAGGACAATAGTATAAACGAAGTGGAAGATAAGAAGCCGCCCGTGGGGACGAGCGGGAATGCGCCATAATCGAGCCAGCGGCTTGATACATGTTCCGTGTATTCACAGCATAAGGCTAGGTTCACAGTCGGTAGTGTCTGTGCTAATTAATGGCTACATTTTAGTGTGGACCATCGCACTGCAATGCACCACCTATGCAACGTTCACAATGCGGCCGTTGCAGTCTAACCACGTGCGGCATCCCAATGAATTGCATACACTCCAAAATGTGTGCATTAGCAGTGACAGTGAAGCATACTTTTCATTGACTGTATGCTTCACTGTATGCAATGCAATACATAGATAACGTTCAGTATGACATTACTGCTTCTATAGGTAACACAGCGCCCACTGTGAACGTAGTCTTAGGGTTGGTTCACACTAGAGTTCACACTGGGGATCAGCAAAGCGCTGCTGCTAAAGTATCCCTATGGGATCATTCTCCCTGCAGTGGGGGCTATTGTGTTGTGATTCAAAATGCAAATTGCAGTAAAATCGTGACACAAAATTGCAATCGCAGTTCACGATTTGCGTTCCGAGTGTGAACTAAGCCTCACGTAGCCTCACTGGTCTATTTACAAGCTTTTTAAACAGGTGACTGGTTTAATATGAACTCTTTTACCAGATAAGATGTTTCACAAATTTTGTATTTCTTCTGTGTATTTAACACTAGATCTGGAGTTCAGCTTTAACTGAAATCTTTATTAATACTGTGTATTTTATTTTCCTTTGGAGGTAATATGTCAATAGACAGATTTAGCCTTAGCTCCCTTTTAATAGAGGGAAGAAAAACCCTTCAGAAATGCACACTGAACCAGGTGATAATGGGAAGATAAAGATGAAATATTGGCAGAGGGATGACTCCTGTGAAGAAATGAAAGCTTACATAGCATTGATGTCTGGCCAAGAGCCACCTATGGGCCCTTGGTCAGAACTACCTCAATCTGTCCAGCTCAGCAATCCTAGTAATTGATGCAGCAGTAAGATAGCAGAGCCGCTTTCATCTCTCTGTGTTCATTCAAAAGCAGAAAATAAAGGGTTTTTTATTTTTTATTTTACAAAACATCTAAATCTATCCTATAATAAGAGATCACTACATGTACAACACCGTTTTTTATATCCTTCACCGCATGCACAAAAATCATTTATATAAACATGTATATATGATTAATACTAATATATAGGTCTCAATGCCTTCTTATTGCAACATGCCCAAATACATCTATGGGATTGTGTATTATCCCAAATTATTTAGAGCTCAGTGGTTTTAAACTGAATCAGGAAAAAAGGGCACAGGAGTCCTTATGGAAAAAATTGTGCAGCCATAGGCGCTTATTATAAAAGCCACAATTTGCGGTAAAGAACAAAATTTGGATGCATGGCGGGTGGCAGCTGCTATCAGGAACCTCCAGGCGCCGAAATGTACCTTCTTTAACGCAATATGTGTTAAGTAGATTTCGGCACCTGTAGGTGTACGATTGGTGGCAAACAAGCTAAATCTTGGCTCTGCGGCCGGGGGGTGGGGGTGGGGTTAGGGTTTAGGCAGGGTCAGGTGTCCGGGGGAAGGCTTAGGCATCACTGGGGGGGGCTCTTAGAGTTAAGCACCGCCAGGTCGAGTCTTAGGATTAGGCACCACCAAGGGGTCTTAGGGTTTTGCATCGGTAGAGAGTAGGGTTAGGTTTAGCAATAGTAAAATATCGATAAATATAACCAATATTTTACTATTGGAATCCAGCAGTAAAATGTCACTAATTAACCTCCCTGACGGTATGATTCCTTCTGATTTTAGGGTCTAAAAGCGGTACAATTTTTTCATGTGCTTTTAGACCCTAAAAGTATGAAAAATCATACCACGAGAGAGTCTGCAGCAGCCCCTGCACTTACCTCCCTGGGCTCCAGCGCTGCAGTTTTCCCCCGTCCTCCAGGTGGCGCTGTAACCCTATAGTGAGATTGCCAGCTGTCGTCATGATGACAAACGGCGATCTCACCAGGGGAAAGAAGAGCCTCGGAGGAGAGGAAGAAGAATGGCGGCCGACGTCAGGATCCCCCAATAGGGGAATTGAAACACCCACTGCGCACATTGCTCTGCATAGTACCTCCGGCAGCTACCCAGAGTGCAGGTCAGGGTTACCGCTTTGAGCTGCGGTTTTCCGCCCCGACTGTAGCTCGGGGTTACCAACAAGGAGGTTAAAGCGATATTCTACTAGTGGCAATCCCCTATGCCCTTTTTTCCAAGTACCTTTTTTTAATGTATACGTTTTAAATGCCAGTTCCAGTCAT
This sequence comes from Hyperolius riggenbachi, assembly GCF_040937935.1. NCBI lineage: Eukaryota > Metazoa > Chordata > Amphibia > Anura > Hyperoliidae > Hyperolius > Hyperolius riggenbachi. The sequence goes on from NC_090651.1 coordinate 105,509,336, forward strand.
AGATTGAATATACCTTTGAGACAAATTCTGAACAGAATAGCCAAATTCAAATTTTCACCTTTGTTCTGCATCATCATGATTTTCAAACTGCAAAGGGGTGGGCACAGACAAAGCCTTCTGTGATAATCACAACCTGCATCTCTTGGAAGGACCACTATTGCAAAAAATACATATATTAAAAAGTGCATTTATTCCAGTAAACTGCACTATAAAACACTTATTTCCTCTTTTGCTGTCACTTACAGTAGGTAGTAAAAAGCTGAAAGATTTGACAGATTTTAGACTAATCCATCTCCTCCTGGGAGATTCTCAGTGTTACCTTTATTCTTTACATAAGTTCTCCCTGGAGAGGATCTATACAAAATATGTCAGTCAGCTTCCCTACTCGTTTACGCACTATTTTGGCAATTAAGTAACTGCAGTCCAGTAATTGCTTTTGTAAGTAAAGAAATGACTGAGAATACCCCATGAAGAAATTGATTAGTCCAAAACCTGACAAGTCTGTTTTACTGTCGACTGTATGTGACAGCGACATAGGAAAAAGTAACAAAGTTCATTTTACTCTTAGAGAAATGTACATTTATATCTACTGTATATATTTTAAATTTCACAATTTTTCATGATAGTTGCCCTTAGTCTGTAAGTCTTAGTCAAGTACATTAAAAGTGATTGATATGGCTGCTTATGCCCAGATGTTGCACAGGTCTAAGAAAATATTTCTGCCTGCGTGCAAAATTACTGATCTTGCACACAGTATTATCTGGTAGCACACAAATTTAGGGTTAGTGGTTTGGGTTAGGTGCAGTTTTAGTAAGGTTAAGGTGGCCATACATCAGGCGATTTGAAGGTCGATTGACTATCCAATTTGATTATTATAAAATCATGTCCAATTGACAATGCAACCAAAATTCGTTGCATTTAATGATCGGACATGCTTCAAGATGTAGAACTGACATGCTCGATGTGGTGTGAGGCGGTAACGGTGTGCAATATCTGGATGAACCACGTGGGGCGCATGTATGTGCATGGAAGACGGAGCATGGAGCCGGCGGCGGACATCGGCAGGTAAAGTTTACTGTACGGGGCACATTTTACATTAGGAGGGACAGCGCTGGGGCTCAACCTGAAATCGATCAGGAACCAAATGTTTTTTTCGTTTCTTCGCTTTTTTTGCTATTATTAGAAGAAAAAAAAGTCTGTGCATTACATGAACATACTTTTGCATAACAACCATTTCAAAAACATTTCTGAACCTCGAAGTTAAACTCAAAATCGCGAAATCCTGATACGGAAGTTGAAATTCAGAATGCTTTCATCTCTGTCAGGAAGGGCTTAACATGGCTGGAAGGTGGTTAGGCATCAGGAAGAGGCATCAGTAAGAGGTTTATATTGAAGTAAGAGGAAAGGTAAGGCTAGATTAGGTCTGGAGGCTTTCCAGGTCCTCCTACAGCCCAACATTCCAGTGTAGGGTCCCTCTATATATTTGTTAATTATTCAAAGCGCTCAGGCTGACAATCACATTAACTAAAAAGACAGAGTGCGCTTACACCTGAGTACAGCAATACTCCACAAATTGTTTATAATAAAAGTCCAGCGCACATCTTTGCATAAAAGCTGATCAAAGTCCAAACCACATGCTAATGCTTCAATCTTCTGATTTTTCCACCACCAGACATCACCAATATAAAACACACTCACCAGACACAGTGCGACCACTGTTAGACTGGTCAATAAGCGCCCACCTCCAGGATACCCCAGCACTTCAGGTCCTGGTCTCCTTAAGCATTCATTTCACATCCAGGTGCACATGCCCAAATGCTGTGTCTCCAGTACCTCAAACAGAAGCTTCTCATAGCATGATACCGTTTAAAATCTTTAAAACTTTATTAAAATATTCCACTCACATGTCATTTGTAGTATAGAGGGCACAGAGTTTTATTACGGGCTCTCCCCCGTTGCCAAGTCGGGCTGTATGTAAATTCCACACCCAGGCGTTCCACGCCGCCGCTGCTCAGTTCCTGGTGCGTCCAATTCCCCGCTCGACTAGTTTCGTCACTCCCTCGTGACTCATCAGGAGCAACTGATTCACTGCTGGTGGCTGCTGAACAAACTGCAATGCACATCAAATCTGTAGATATTTTCAAATTTCATTGATCTTCACCATAATACTTTGACGAGAATTCAATTTAACCTCCCTGGCGGTAACCCAGACCTACACTCGGGCTAGCTGCCGCAAAGGATTACATGGCCTCCGGAGGAATTTTTTGAATAAAACTTGTTGTAAACCTTGTAGCTAGCACTAGGCTAGCTACCTGTGTCCCCCAAGTCCCTCCGCTCTGCTCCGATCCCCCCAATCGCCGCCGTTATACATACCACCCCCAGATCCCACGATAGCGCAGCCTCTCCAATCACCTCCAGGCTTTGCTATGGGGAGGATCGGGACTGCGCATGACGTCAAGACATCGATGACGTCAGACGTCATATCCGATCGTCGCCATAGCAACGACTGAAGCTGATTGGGGAGGTTGCGGCTCTCGCGGGATGGCGGCTGGGTAAATATAAGCGCCAACGATCAGGGGGATCAGAGAGGTGCGGGAGGACTTGGGGAACACAGGTAGCTAGCCTAGTGCTAGCTACAAGGTTTACAACAACTTTTATTCAAAAAATTACTCCGCCAGGGAGGTTAAATTACCGCCAGGGAGGTTAAACACTTATCAAAACTTACAAACATACCGTAAGTCCCATATTGCCTTCTAAAAACAGAAGGTAATTAAAGGTCATCAAATGCAAAATCAGGCCAATAGCATTATGCATTATTTCTGGACTGTGAGAGGATACATGCAAATCCTGGTGGTTCTTCATAACTCTACTGGGAACCCTAAACAGACATTCTTTTCAGCATTATTATCTTATATCAAACCCAGAGAGCATTCAATTCCTAGGCATTAAAGAGAACCCGAGGTGGGTTTGAAGAATATTATCTGCATACAGAGGCTGGATCTGCCTATACAGCCCAGCCTCTGTTGCTATCCCAAACCCCCCTAAGGTCCCCCTGCACTCTGCAATCCCTCATAAATCACAGCCACGCTGCTGACAAACAACTTGTCAGAGCTGGCTGTGTTTATCTCTATACTGTCAGTCTGCTGCTCTCCCCGCCTCCTGCAGAACTCCAGTCCCCGCCTGCATCCCTTCCCTCCCTGCTGATTGGAGGGAAGGGACGGGGGCAGGGACCAGAGCTATGCAGGAGGCGGGGGAGCAGCTGAGACTGACACTACAGATGTAAACACAGCCTCACAGCATGGCTGTGATTTATGAGTGATTGCAGAGTGCAGGGGGACCTTAGTGGGGTTTGGGATAGCAACAGAGGCTGGGCTGTATAGGCAGATCCAGCCTCTGTATGCAGATAACATTCTTTAAACACACCTCGGGTTCTCTTTAAAAAGTCTTCTAGATGTGCAGATCATCACTCACACTATCTGTAGTGCTAATTAGAGAGGGCAGAGAGAGGTGCTAAGGGATGCACAGGGGGGCAGAGATGGCACAGGGGACTGAAGGTGGCACAAGGACAGAAAACAGAAGGAGGCACAAAGAGGGGCAAAAGGAGGAACAGGGGGACAGAAGAAAACACAGGGGAACAGAGGGACACATAGTAAGGCAGAGGTGGCATGAGGGACTGAAGGAGGCACAAGGGGACTGAAGGGACTGAAGAAGCAAACACCCAGGACTTCATTTAGAGGCAGGGCTTAATCAGGGGCATGCTCCCCCCCCCCCCCCCCCCAGGACCAATGGCACTCCAGGCAATGGCTTGAAATGCCTTTGCTAAAAATGGCCCTATATATGGGCAATCTACTTCTGAATCATGCAATATGGTAAGAACCTGTGTGTTCAGCTTCTGTTTTAAAATATACACAAAAGCAATGTGTTTATCAAACACTTTTAACTCTAGGAATTGTTTATTGTTATGAAATACTTTATTCTGTCAATATAACTCTCTAAGAACTGCAAACTAATGTTCTACTTTTGACTTCTGCTTCTGTTTCCACAAATAATCATTAAAATGTTAATGACCAGGAGTGTTTCATTTTCTTGGGTGACAATGCTTCTGTTTCCTTTTAGGCTACATTTTTGTTCCTTTTTCTTGAAAAAAAACCCACAATAAATTATAAGGTTATCAATAGGCATAATAATTGTAGTTCTTGTTTGGGTTGATATGCACTATTAAAATTCCATTAGTGGCATTTGAAAAGCTTGAAAGAAAACATTTGTAGAAATACTGCTCTTTTGACGGGATCCACAGCACTCTGTGTACTTCTAATTCCAGGTCTGTCATTTCAATAGGATGACATGTCACCCTGTTAGCCGAGCACAATAGGCTCTCCCTGCATGCTTGCAATTTTCTTTATTCCATCTTAATTTGGTTTCATGGAGTCGAACATGAGCAAAGTATCTGTGACACCTGCTGAACTTTGGATTGAAAGAGGAAGAATTAATTGACTGGGAACACAGTCTCTGGAAGTGTATTCTCCCCTTGTTATTTAGATTCCAAAGGCTTTGATCAAAGGGGGGTACAGGTCTCTGGGCTTCACCTTTCCTTTTGCAGGTTACCAACAAACTGTACAATTGGTTTTCCTGTTCATCAGAATTGTCAGTGACTCCCGCGGAGATGGCAATTTCTTCTCCTGTGTCTAATCTTTTGTATTCCAAACAAAATAACCGGAGTAGCAGGTAGGGCCGTAAACTGTTTGTTCATGAGGTTGAAAAGAAAGGGTTCAACTGAGTACTTTGCTAAAAATCGACTCTCTTTAGAGAGAACTAGCAAGGATTGTTGGATTCATACCACAGACTGTATTGTCAGAATAACAGCCAATTTAAAAGAACACTATTATCCAAGGGCATAATATGACTGAATTCAAGGAATCCTGCTGAGGCATGTACAAAACTATTTACTTACCTATTAAAATATTTTGAAATTCACAAACCCTACTAAAATTACCATACCTCCTCAATGACTTCCATTTTCTCCATTGTAGTTTTGCAATGCAGCTTTGTCCTCAACCTACTCCCACGTTGACAAAAGAGCAGCCTCACGTTGATAAGGTCATCAAACTGCTCCCTCCTCATATCAAAATAATGAAACTGTGCTAAAAATTAGAGCTTGACCGGCTTATAGTGTTGGACCTTAGCTTTCAATGCCTAAATTCGGCTGTACAGAGTATATAAGCATCCTTTCATATAAAAGTCATATCACACTTTTCAGAACCTTTTAAGTGGGTTAATGCTCTATATATGACAAAAGAGCAATGCTTGCATTCAATCTGTAAAATAAAAAAAGAGCAATACATCCATAATATTTCCTTGTTTAAATTAACTTAATGCAACCAAATAGATGTATTTTCATCCATTGCTTTCTTACAGCATAACCCTCTCAATTTGTTAGGAGCATTACTGACAGTAGTATGCCAGCAGCTTTCCCACTCCATGGCAGACACATGTCCCTAACAACATACTTGTAGCAGATTCTCTAGTATCAGGTGTATCGGTAGAAAGGTTAGTGTAGAAGTAGGGGAAGTGAGGCTAGTGTAGGTGTAGTAGCAGTTATCAATGGTAGTAGGAGGGATAGTGTCTAGTATACACAGAGTAGACGGATTAATGCTATGCTGGGATTACACGATACGTTTTTTTGTAAGAATCGTTCCGATAGATGCCTTCAATGATAAAATTCCCGACATGTTCTGCTCGATTCGTATCCGCTCAATTTCTCATAGAAGTTAATGGAAAAAAGATAAGAAAAACGAGTGGAAGATAAGAGAATCGAGCAAAAAATCGAATGGCTAATAGATCACGCACCGATTTGAACGCAAAAAACGTATCATGTAATCCCAGCATTAGGTTTTCGGGAGTAGAAGGATAAGTGTTATGCCTAGTACACACCATACAATTTTCTGTAAGATTTTCTGTTAGATTTACCTGCCAGATAGATAATTTCCAACTTTTTGGAAATTATCTATCTAACCAGCTATCTGCCTAGCAAGTAAGCATTGTTCTACTCAGCAGGAGATAACCAGAAGACAATGCACCAGAGATAATGACCAGTCTCTACCAGTACTTTACAGAAAATAATCTAATTACAGAAAATCTTGCAGAAAATCTTACAGAAAAATCTAACTGAAAAGTGTACGGTGTGTACTAGGAATTAGGTTTATTGTTAGATTTGCCAGTAGTAGGAGGGATAGTGTTAGGACTAGCAGGAGTAGAAGGATTAATGTTAGAAGGAGTAAGGAGTAGGAGAGTCTACTGTGAGAGAAGGGATTAGGACACGTTTGACGTGAGCATTATGTTACTAATAGTATAATACCGGTAATAAAAATGACCAATATTAATACTATCATCTACTCTCACCAAACTCACTAGCATCTATAGTAAATGTACACTCTACCAAATGAGAGAGGATAGAGGCTCTGTATATTGCGTTGCACTTTGTTGGGGGGTATACCGTGGGGGTGAAGGAGGACTCCTTCACCCTCACTGTATACCCTGATGTCTGTTCACTGTTGATTAAAGGTATTCTGCAACGCAATACACAGTGCCCCAATCCTCTCTGCTTTGGTTGAACGATTCCTGGTATTCTGAGAGCACGTTATTGTCAAGTGTACATGATCCAGTGTGGCCAGTGAGCATCCAGCCTGCATCTAATGCCAGTCTTTCTCACTTTTGTTGTTTGTAAATATACACTCTTTTGCAAAATTAGGTCAAATTTTATTCTGCAATATTTAATCATAACGGACAAAATTATTATGAGATAGTGAACCTGGATTTCCAAGACCCTTCCAGGAGTTCACAATGACACTTCTTTCCTGGGTTCAAAGCCAACCCTCTATGATCCATCTTCCAGTCATGACTTGTTTTGAAAAACTTCATGCATATGGAACTGTTACACAGGAACTAGACACTGGTGCTTGCTATGTTATCCCATCTCTTATGAGGTCGTGTTTCATTCAGAACTCCTGGAAAGAAACAAGCAGGGAGCACCAGACACACACACACACCCACACACATACGGTATACAGATTTTTTTTAAGACCAAATACGGTAAGCAACATGAAAGGGCCTGCAGTATTTTTCACTGGACAGTAGCAACATCCTGTCAATGCATAGCTTGGAGAATGCTGAGAGAGCACTTTCATCTAGTCGCTTAACTGCAATGCTGTGATTCCTACCGTGAAGCACAATAAATCTTTGTACAACCATATTTTCCAAATCATTGTGACACTGTATAAAATGCAAATAAAAAAAAGAAACACCTAGTACAAAATTTCATAACTAACCATTGCATTGGCTCATGAAGATTTCTGGAAACCACAGTTCATAGCTGCATCTTAAAATGCTAACATGGAAAGAAGAAACTATATAAACATGATCCATAAACATTTCCGACTTCTCTGAGCCCAAGTACATTTAGGATGGACTGAGGCAAAAGCTTCCTAGTGGTCTGTCAAAACAAAATCTAGTATTCTCTATGTAAACTATGGATGCCATGTCCTTCAAAACAACAAATATTACACTATCAGAGGTGCTCTCACTTTCCTTTGTGTTCCTCTTCAAACACCTGGGACCATATGCAATTCAATTTTTCTCCTGAGTTTTCTCCTAGAAGATATTGTTTCTTCAATTTACATTAATTTTTTAGCACTCTGCTATGGAAAAAGTGCCAAAAAGTAGGTGAAAAGGTACTGTCAAAATTATTTGGAGTATTTGGGCTTGATTCACAAAGCGGTGCAAACTGTTAGCACGCTGGTGAAAAGCCCTTTATCACACCTAACCTCAGTTTAGGTGCGATAAAAACAAACTTGCGCGAAATTCCTGCGCAAAGTTTAGTGCGCATAAAGTTTTGCGCGCGTAAACTTTTATGCACCCATTAAACCCTATGCAAATTTCTGCGCGCGTAAAACTTTGCGCGCAAAACTAAACGGTGCTAACCTACTGGTGCAAAGGTTATCACGCCTAAACTACGTTAGGCGTGCTAAGTAGGTTAGCACCGCTTTGTGAATCAAGCCCTTTGTTTGCTTGCTGGTCTTGTAAAAGGAATTGTATTTACAAGTTGTAAAAATATCACCTAGTAGAAAACTCAGGAGAAAAAGGTAATTGCATATGGCCCCTGGTGAGTATGGCCCTCTGAATTGGTGTTTCCTCATACATGGAACAATAGATTCCACAGGCAGCTACATTTCTTGCATGAATTTTACAGTCAATCCATTTACTTTAGTGCTTTCTTTACTAAAGGGGCCCAAACACTCAGACGATTTTTGGCCGATCAACTGATTGATCGCAAATCGATTGCCCAATTGATCGATTTGCAGCCGATTTCGATCGATTTCAATCGATCTAACATGTGGGAAAAATGTGGCTTATCTCTGGAGATGGTTTATCATTTTGCATTGGACCTAATGGAATTGTGATGGCAACAAAATGCCATCAGATCGATTTTCAATAGATTTCATACTGAAATCTATTGGAAATCTGTTCCTAGTAAAAAATGTTTTTAAACACATTAGATAGATAAGAAAATCTACTGATGCTCTATCTGCTGCTAATCTAATGCTGGGAATACACGTTTCGTTTTTGCCTTCGTTTTAGCCTTCGATTCGTTCAGTAAACGAATCGAGTGTTGAAAACGTATGTGAAAATAGTCATAATCTCATTATAGTTTCGATTAATAGACCCCAAAAACGAACGACTAGTGATCGAACATGTTTGATATTATCTCTCTTTATCCATCTAATCGAGCCATTGGTAGGCTTGATGGCTGTTCAGATCGATTATATGTTCGTTTATGTTAGTCCGTCCCTGTAAAAAGGGTTTTTCGTTTCGTTCCTTTGCAGCCTTCGATTATTGGAAAAACGAAACCTTCAGAATCGAAAAAAAAAAAACGAAACCGTGGGTGGTGATATTAACCGTACGTTCGATTATTTCGGGAACGAAAAGGACAAAAGGCACAATCGAAACGAAGGGTAAAACGAAGGCAAAAACGAAACGTGTATTCCCAGCATTAGGACTGTATAGCCACCTTTAGATATGTTGATCCACTTGATATCACTTTATAGGTGCGTACACACGCACTATGGCCGCCAACTAAGGCCGGGCGGATCACTCAGAAACAGCCTTATCAGTCCGCCGACAGTGCGTACACATGTGCTACTGTCGCCTGAAAGTCCACCCATCGGGAGGGTTTGACGGACCCGTTGTTGCCGGCCGTAGTGCACGTTTACGCACCTTTAAACTTGTCAGCGCTGGGCAACTGCTTTGTCTTTTTGGTGAGCAATAGGCCTGGGTCAACAAAAAGCAGTGATATAAGATGAGGCACAGACAAGGTAGTTAGAATTGGGAGATGGAAAGAAAAAGATGCATAAATACCTTCTTTGGTGTGTCTTAACACGTGGCGGAGCACGACACCAACACTTGCACAGGAGAATACTTCCAAAACACACATGGTGCATACGTGCCTTACTAGAACTATGAGACTACAGCTGATGCATACACATGCATGTGGAAAGGGTAGATGGTAGCCAATGGTGGTGCAGCATGATTTTTTATTAATGTAATTATTGAGATCAGTGCAGCAAATCTTTGACCTTCCATGATGTTGTTGGAAAGGAAGATGGTCTATCATTACATTACATGGGCAAAGCCGAACTTATTTTGCTTACCAATCCTGTTTTTTTTATGTTCACTGTCAGATTTAGGAGAAATGTGATATGAAAAAAAAAACCTTTTTCTGCTGGTTTTCACCTTGCTGTTTCTCTGTGATGCCAAAAGTGACATCACTTCTGCATTTTTTTTTAACCAAAGCGTGTGTTAATTTTCCCTCCTTACAGTCACAGCTTACTGTTCCTCCCATAGCAAACATTACCTAGACAACAGGCTTACGTCACTGTGTAAACTCTTCAATTACTTTTTGGTCATAGTCTCTTTATCTTATCCAAAATAGCAAGCTTTATTTTATTTGCATGCTAAGATAAACTTGTTGCTGTAGCCCTTCCAAAAAAACTTTACAATCCTGCAGGCACTGCACAGTTCCTGCAGTTAGGCAAAAGCACCCAGACCAGGTAAAAAGAAAAAAAAATGGGGGACATATACTGACCTATTTTTAGAATAAAGGGAGTTTGCATACAGTATATTTTGGGAGCATTGATTATTTGTTGGCATTTTTTTTTATTTTTGGATGTTACTACCCCATTTAACTCAGTAATTGTATGTGTGCAACTTGCCATCTTGTGTAATGGCATGTAAAGAGGTTCCCAGACTCTCCGCAGTAGCAACAATTGCACTTTACCCAAGGCCCAGGTGCAACGTCAACCTTGGTATCTCCATTACTCCATGTAATATAAATACTTCCTGGGCTTTTAGATGAATTATGTTATAAAACAGGCTTATGCATACATCAAAACCAGCTGTCATGTTGTTTTAACAGAATAATTTAGAGGAAATTCCATGGTGTACTCAGCAAATGTCAGTAAGATCTTTCAAGACACTTTGAATTGATTTTAATGCCTTCAGTGTCACCTGGCAAATGTGAAAATGTCATGCAATAATCCTGTCGGGGGTTTACAAAAATATGCTAATGATGCATTGTTGTCAGAACCCGGCATTTATCAATGGTACATTGTCAATTCAATGTGTGGAGGCACCATAATGGCCTCAGATTTCCCCTTTGACCTAACATATGGAACAGAAGTGTAACCTGGGAAGGATTTAATCACGCCGCCTGAACACCGCTGTCTTTTCTCTGTGATAAATTATTTTTCATTTTGACAATGGCACTAGGGTTGAACGAATGATATCAGAAGCATTTTCACACTCTTCTTTCATGCTTGTATTTTTGTACTCTGCTGTACTTTAGCTGTCTGGTGAGGATCTAAGAATCCGCCGTGGTTTGTAGTCACCGCTGGACTCCATTAATCAATGCCCAGTTGAAAGGAGAAAGTGAGCTTTTGGCTGCCATTAAATAATCACTTTTAGAAAAGGCCATGAATGTCTGACTGTCAAATCAAAAGTCTCCTGTTCCACGGTAATAAAATCATATAGGAGACTGATCAGCCTTGCTTTTCTGGATCTGGCAAATGTTCCCATTTGGGACGGTTTACTGCAAGGCTATTTGGGGGAAAAATTACCACCAAGTGAAAACATTACAGGCCTGTATTACAGTGTATATATATATATATATATATATATATATATATATATATATATTTAAACAAAAGAAATATTGTGTGTTTAAAACAAGAGAGAGGCCATGTGAGTGTGTGTGTAGAGCCGATGTATACAGTTATTTTAGGATTATTATGATCCATTTTATTCCATGTATAGCCCTACCCTGTATTCTGAATATCCAGGATGTTGGATACGAATAAGGTAATATGGGCACCGTGGTAGTTTAAGTGCCTCCAAAGGTGTCCATATTAAGTATCGCAATTGGCTGCTATAAGTGGAAAATTGGGCACTAGAGGCGCCCAATAAGATAGCCGGCGCCGAAGCCACCTGCTATACAAACTGTGGCTACAAATGGTGGGTGCAAAGCCTTTGGCATCCATATTTTCACTTATAGTGGTGGTCGTTTGGTTAAGGTTAGGAATTTTATGGCGGGGTATCGGTTAGGGTTATGCATTGGTTGGGGGGGGGGTCGGTTAGGATTAGGCATTTTGCGCCAGGGCATCAGTTAGAGATAGGCACCGATTGGGCAGTCAGTTAGGGTTAGTCATCGATAGAGAGAGGGTTCATGTGAAAACAGGGTTGTGTTAGGTGTTAAAGGGGCACTATGGTGAAATATTTTAAAATTTAAAATATGTGCAAACATAAACAAATAAGAAAACATAGTGCATGTTTTCACCAAACAGTGCTTTGAATCTTTCCTTTGACCAATCAGAATCTTCCCATCAAGGAAGCAGAAAGTGAAAACACTACTCCCTACTGAATAACAAAGCGGAAGGGGGAGGAGTTTAACCAACATTGCTATGTGAGCCTCCAGCAGGCTAAATTGTATGCAGAAAACTCTGTCCTTTTTTAAATGACAAGACATTTATTTAATCTGTTACATGAAGGAGTAATAAGGACAAAATCCAGCAATTTTGACTTTTAGGATGAGGCTAAGCATATAATAATCTACATTACTGCATTAGAACATTAAAAATCTGACCAGCATTAGGTTGCATGGTCTAGATCAGTGATGGCTAACCTTGGCACTCCATCTGTGACAAAACTACAAATCCCATCATGCCTCTGCCTCCCCGAGTTATGCTTAGAGCTGTCAGAGTATTGCAATGCCTCATGGGACTTGTAGTTCCACCACAGCTGGAGTGCCAACGTTAGCCACCACTGGTCTAGGTTATTATATGGTTGCAAGTCTTCCAGACTAGAGCTAGTGCCTGTGCTTATGTGTGTAGAGCAGTGGTGCTCGTCATGACCTCGTGATCACAAGTCGTTTTTGCTGATCACAAGGTCGTAATCAGCAATTGTGATTGGCTTGTGATCACGAATGCTGATCACGAATGCACTCGTGATTGCACTCGTTACCCGACTCATGATCATGAGTTACTAGTGATCACTAGTTGGTATTCATGATCAAAAATCTGCTGAGTTTAGCGGTTAATAGCAAAGCCCCCTTATATACTAGAAACACCAGATTTGCCAGATATGTTAAGAAGAAAAGTGGGAACAAGAGCAAAATTTTTTTTTCAAAAAGACCTTATAGTTTTTGAGAAAATCAATTTTAAAGTTTCAAAGGGAAAAAGTATACATTTAAATGCGGTAAATACATTAACGGTCATTTACAGCATTTAAATGTATCCTTTTTTCCTTTGAAACTTTAAAATCGATTTGCTTATTAAAAAAAAAAGTTCCTCTTGCTCCCACTGTTCTTCTTAACATATCTGGCAAATTTGGTGTTTCTATCTAGCATGTAAGCGGGCTTTGCTATTAACCGCTAAAGTCAAATCGTGATCACGTCCGTGATCACGTGTATCACTTTTAATCATGGTTAAAATCCAAGTTAAATTTGGAATTGGGCATCAAGTCCGGATCACAATCAAGCCGTATCCGGATTCCGATACTGCCGTGATCGGATTTACTCGAATCCGTGATTGGGGGTATCCGGTGTAGAAATGAGGAAATTAGCAACTTGATTTTGCCCATCAATAAAGCAGAAAGGACCGACCACTCAAGCTTTGGAAAGTTATAAAAATCGGAAATCTGTAATCAATCTCTCTTTTTTGCATAAATAGTGAAAATAACTATTGAGCATGCTCAAGGGACATGAATGTGAAAATTCTAAGTGAAAAAGAAAATATTCTAAGCAGAATTGTAACCTGTTTATTGTGAATACAGTATATGATTGTAACGTATTGTGAACATATTTTGCCAATTCTCATTAACCATAATTACTCTTATGTTAAATGTGAAAACATATTTGAAATAAATTAAACTTTTGTGATCTCACAATGCTAACTTGGAATCCGCAAAATTAAGAATTCTCTGCAAAATTTCAGGATTTAGACGGATTTTGAATTTGGCAATTCCGACCATCTCTAGTAATGACTGACACTGAGCAAGCAGTCATGTGAGCTTAAGTAATAATGAGAAAACTTCAGGTTTAATACTTACCTAATTACCTCTTTTACATGCCACAAGTGCACATTTTTTTTAGTAGATACCAATTTAATATAAAAGAAAACAATGGTCTTAGATGTTATTGGTATTGTTAGACCAAAGCCACTGAAGATACTGGCGCTATATAAATCGAAAATAACATAATAATAGTAATAAAAGGTTTAGAGTCATATAGGTTTAGGGCTTTAGATTGTTTGACAATAAAACAATCCTATGATGCTTATTTTGCAGGATAATGCCTATGTGTAGTTGTGTCCAAATATTATTAAACTATTGCCTGATTTGACCAATTGTGACTTGATTAGGTAACAGGTCTATGTCTTGCAGGTAAAAAAAGAAAAATGATGCACCATCCAATTACTTTAGCTGTGTTTAATTATATTTTTGATATGTGTCTCACACAATAGAAATATGGCTGTCAGGCTGACCTACCTAAACTTCAGATCTGGTCAAGGTGAGTACACAGGAGTGGCCCCAGAGCTTATGAGAACAAGCATGCTAGACACGAATAGGCTGTTGCACCATCGTACAGTGCACCACACATGCATTCATGATCATCACTAGCCAGCAGCACTGGGGGTCCCAGATGTAAACGGACCAGGGCTCTCACAACTGTCCTCCATGTGCCAGTGATGCCACCACGTGTTTCGTCACTCCCCGCCTACATCAGGTATTTGTCACATTCCAGCATGGCATGGTACATATTACTAGATCATACCTTTATTTAATGCAGTTCTCACAGCAACTGAACATAGGCCACAGCATTCAAACTGGAATTTCCCCCCAGGGCTTATTTGATATTGAGGACTTATTGGTCTATATGTCTAGGCAATCTGGAAGTATTGTCAAGAAATTTAGACTTTGGGGTTCCCAGTTAGTTGTAGTGAGGAAACATCAGATTAGGATGGTGGTTCATCGAGCTAGGAAGATGAAAAGAAGAAAGCAGATGAAGAGTAGTGTTGGGCGAACAGTGTTCGCCACTGTTCGGGTTCTGCAGAACATCACCCTGTTCGGGTGATGTTCGAGTTCGGCCGAACACCTGACGGTGCTCGGCCAAACCGTTCGGCCATATGGCCGAACTAAGAGCGCATGGCCGAACGTTCCCCGAACGTTCGGCTAGCGCTGTGATTGGCCGAACGGGTCACGTGGTTCGGACCCGAACACGCTCTGATTGGCCGAACTGTCACGTGGTTCGGGTAAATAAATACCCGAACCACGTCATATCTCCGCCATTTGTCTGTGGGTTTAGCTTTGGGTAGGCAGGCAGGGTAGTTCGCGCTCCAGCCACGCTAGCCAGGGTCCCCCCTGTCATTGTGTCACTGCTGGGAACAGTAGTACACCGCTTGCTCAGCCACACTATATAGCATTCTGTTTACTGCCACTCTGTGTACCTCGCTCAGCCACACTATATAGCATTCTGTTTACTGCCACTCTGTGTCTGCTGGGAATAGTAGTACACCGCTTGCTCAGCCACACTATATAGCATTCTGTTTACTGCCACTCTGTGTACCTCGCTCAGCCACACTATATAGCATTCTGTTTACTGCCACTCTGTGTCTGCTGGGAATAGTGGTACACCGCTCGCTCAGCCACACTATATAGCATTCTGTTCACTGTTCTGTGTCTGCTTGGAATAGTGGTACACCGCTCGCTCAGCCACACTATATAGCATTCTGTTTACTGTTCTGTGTCTGCTGGGAATAGTGGTACACCGCTCGCTCAGCCACACTATATAGCATTCTGTTTACTGTTCTGTGTCTGCTGGGAACAGTAGTACACCGCTCGCTCAGCCAGAGTATATAGCATTGTGTTTACTGCCACTCTGTGTACACCGCTCAGCCAGACTATATACCATTGTTTACTGACACTCTGTGTACACCGCTCAGCCAGACTATATACCATTGTTTACTGACACTCTGTGTACACCGCTCAGCCAGACTATATACCATTGTTTACTGCCACTCTGATTCTGCTGGGAACAGTAGTACACCGCTCGCTCAGCCAGACTATATACCATTGTTTACTGACACTCTGTGTACACCGCTCAGCCAGACTATATACCATTGTTTACTGCCACTCTGATTCTGCTGGGAACAGTAGTACACCGCTCGCTCAGCCAGACTATATACCATTGTTTACTGACACTATATAGCAGACTATATAGCATTGTGTGTACACCGCTCAGCCAGACTATATACCATTGTTTACTGACACTCTGTGTACACCGCTCAGCCAGACTATATACCATTGTTTACTGCCACTCTGATTCTGCTGGGAACAGTAGTACACCGCTCGCTCAGCCAGACTATATACCATTGTTTACTGACACTCTGTGTACACCGCTCAGCCAGACTATATACCATTGTTTACTGCCACTCTGATTCTGCTGGGAACAGTAGTACACCGCTCGCTCAGCCAGACTATATAGCATTGTGTTTACTGCCACTCTGTGTACACCGCTCAGCCACACTATATAGCATTGCGTACTCTGCCAGTCAGTGTGTATATTGCTGGGATCAGTAATACTCCACTCACCGTCAACCACTATATGAGCTCAACATGAGTTCCCCAGAGACCTCCGCTGTGAGCAGCACTCCCAACAACAGCAACAGCCAACGCCCCACGCAAGCTATAACATCCACCCCAGCAGCCAGTGGTCAGCAGCAGCCCTCCCCGGAGGAGAACGTTGTGTCCATCAGTCCGTCGCCAGAGCGATTAATGAGGGCTGCCATTGAGGAGATGATGGGGCCTGATGTGGAGGAGGAGGTCTGGCTCAGGCCAGCATCCCAAGTTAATGTTGAGGACGATGAGGGGTCTGTGTCTGGGGATGTTGGGGTGGCAGAGGTGGTGGGTGGGTCAGACTCAGGAGAAGAGTTGTATGATGAGGATGATGATCGGGACCATCTGTATGTGCCTCAGAGTCCGACCCCGGAAAACATGTTGTATCGTGTGTTTAGGTACTAAAATCTGCGTTCCCTCCCAGTAGTGTTGGGCGAACAGTGTTTGCCACTGTTCGGGTTCTGCAGAACATCACCCTGTTCGGGGTGACTATATAGCAGACTATATAGCATTGTGTTTAATGCCACTCTGTGTACACGGCTCAGCCACACTATATAGCATTGTGTTTACTTCCACTCTGTGTCTGCTGGGAACAGTAGTACACCGCTCACCCGCCACTGTATAGCATTGTGCTCTGTGTCACTGCTGACAATAGTGGTACACCGCTCACCCACCACTGTATAGCATTTCTGTACTGCCACTGTACTGCTGCCAGTCAGCGTGTACTTTAAGGATAAGTGAAATGAGGAAGAAATCCGGTGAAAGAGGGAGGGGCAAGGGAAGAGGTGTTTCCCCTGACGGTTCACGTACAGGCCACAGGGGAGCACCCAAGAAAACCCACTCAATACTGCCCATGTTGTCCAGGACAACAACCCTCACAGATCCAAAAGAACAGGACCAGATAATTACTTGGATGACCTCTCAAGCGTCCAGCAGTGGGTTAAGCAGCACCAGCACATCACGCACGAGGTCCGAGTCCTCAGCCAGTTAAAGTCTGGGCTTTCTTTGAAGACTGCACTGAGGATGTTACCATGGCGATTTGCAAGGTGTGCAAGACCCGCCTGAGCAGGGGGAAAAGTATTAACAACCTCTCCACCACCAGCATGAGCCGCCACATTCTATCCAAACATCCCACTCTGTGGGCAAACGCGGCAGGACAGGGTACCACCAGCAACACTGCCTCCCTTGGGTTCACCAGACTCACCACCAGACCCGCCTCAGCAGCAGCAGTAGCCCAGCCATTGCGTGGTTCACAACATTCACAAACATCAGACGATGCTGACACTGTCACTTTCCGGACTAGTGCTCTTGAGGTCTCCCAGTGTTCATCAAACACAACAACCAACAGCCCTTCGGTGTGCAGCGCTACGGTTGAGTTGTCTGTCTCTGAGATGTTTGAGCACAAGAGGAAATTGCCAGCAAATGACCCCCGGGCCGTGGCAGTAACAGCCAGCCAGCATAGCCAAGCTTCTGGCCTGCGAAATGCTGCCATATCGAGTGGTGGAGACAAACAGCTTCAAGGGCATGATGTCAGTGGCCATCCCACGTTACGTGGTTCCCAGCCGCTACCACTTTGCGCGCTCTGCAGTGCCTGAGTTGCATGAGCACGTGGTCAGCTAAATAACCCGAAGCTTGAAGAATGCCGTTGCCTGCAAGGTTCACCTCACCACTGACACCTGGACGAGTGCGTTCGGCCAGGGTCGATACATCTCCCTTACCGCGCACTGGGTGAACCTTGTGGAGCCTGGCAGCGATTCCTCACCTGCTACGGCGCGGGTGTTGCCCACGCCGCAAACAGCTGGATAACAACAGCAGCACCTACCTCTCTGACTCCTTCTCCTCCAACGCATCTCAAAGCTGTACCTCATCCGGAAATGCTAACCCAGCACCAGCAGCAGTAGGATCGTGGAAGCAGTGCAGCACAGCTGTTGGCATGCGTCAGCAAGCGTTGCTGAAGCTGATCTGCCTTGGGGATAAGCAGCACACAGGGGAGGAAATTTGGAGGGGAATAAAGGAACAGACGGATTTGTGGCTGGCACCGCTGGACCTGAAACCGGGCATGAAGCTAGACACCTGGCACGAACTGGCAATGTACGCAATAGAGGTGCTGGCTTGCCCGGCAGCCAGCGTTATGTCGGAACGCTGTTTCAGTGCTGCCGGAGGCATCATCACAGATCGGCGTATCCGCCTCTCCACAGAAAATGCAGACCGTCTGACTCAAATTAAAATGAATCAATCCTGGATTGGAAACGACTACGCAACACTCCTGGACCCCAACCAAGTAACATGACCGATGAACATCTGGGATGGTTTAGCGTTTCCGGTCCCTGTTTATTGAACCTCTCATCTGTATTACATTTATGACTGCATGGTGGCAAAAAGCATTGCTGCTATATCCGCACGCTTTTTGTCCTCATGCAAGGCCTGGGTTGTTGTGTCTCACAAAGCGTGGCCTTCTCCTCCTGCGCCTCCTCCTGTTCCATCACGTTTGCTGCTGCTGCTGCTGCTGGGTTACCGTTGCCGGTCCCTGTTTATGGAACCTCTTATCTTTATTACATTTATGACTACATGGCGGTACAAAGCATGCTATCCGCACGCTTTTTGTCCTCATGCAAGGCCTGGGTTGTTGTGTCTCACAAAGCGTGGCCTTCTCCTCCTGCGCCTCCTCCTGTTCCATCACGTGTGCTGCTGCTGCTGCTGCTGCTGCTGGGTTACCGTTGCCGGTCCCTGTTTATGGAACCTCTTATCTTTATTACATTTATGACTACATGGCGGTACAAAGCATGCTATCCGCACGCTTTTTGTCCTCATGCAAGGCCTGGGTTGTTGTGTCTCACAAAGCGTGGCCTTCTCCTCCTGCGCCTCCTCCTGTTCCATCACGTGTGCTGCTGCTGGGTTAGCGTTGCCGCGTGGTCCCTGTTTATTGAACCACTTATCTTTATTACATTTATGACTGCATGGTGGTACAAAGCATGCTATCCGCACGCTTCTTGTCCTCATGCAAGGCCTGGGTTGTTGTGTCTCAAAGCGTGGCCTTCTCCTCCTGCGCCACCCTCCTCCTGTTCCATCACGTGTGCTGCTGCTGGGTTAGCATTACCGGTCCCTTTTCCTGGAACCTCTTATATGTATTACATTTATGACTGCATGCCGACAAAAAGCATGTTACCTGTGCAAAGAAAACAGACATTTCCCGCATTTAAAAGACAGTTTTCCCTTTGAAACTTTAAAATCGATTTTCTCAAAAACTATAAGCTCTTTTTGCTAAATTTTTTTCCCTCTTGTACCCACTCCCAAGGTGCACATACCCTGTAAATTTGGGGTATGTAGCATGTAAGGAGGCTTTACAAACCACAAAAGTTCGGGTCCCCATTGACTTCCATTATGTTCGGAGTTCGGGTCGAACACCCGAACATCGCGGCCATGTTCGGCCTGTTCGGCCCGAACCCGAACATCTAGATGTTCGCCCAACACTAATGAAGAGCAGAAAGTGAAGCAAAACAAACGCTGGCTGTACAACAATGAATGTAATAAAAAAAAAAATGAAACCAGGCATAATCGATTATATCACACAAATGTTTTTGCACAGTGTGTTTTCTGCTTTTGTGGTGACTAACTGGTCATAAAGTTACTTCTTTCACCTATTCATCTTTTCACCTATTCATTAACCACTGTTAGCCCACATTTAACTGTTCCAACCCTATTTTCAGAGGGACCTGGAGACAAAGTGTAACATCCTTACCTTCCAGCGGTAGGTCCCGCGGTGTCTCCGGCGTGGTCCGGGTGAGCGGCGAGGCCTCTGCGCTGGAGTCCTCTGGCCGCGGCCCCGGCTTCCCTGCGGCAGTGACTGCGTTGCCGCGCGTGAGCGGTGCGACCCATAGGGTGCGCGTGAGTGCCGATTTGCCTTATAGGCTTAGGAGGAGGATCTAGGGATGTCAGAAGGTGATGTCACTAGTGACATCACCATGTGGGAGTGGTTGCTAAGAGAGATCCAGGTGCATATAAGGCTAGAGCACTCATTCACTCACTGGCTTTGATACTAATCAGTTCGCTGGTTCTTGGCCTAGCTAGCTGTATTTTGAGCTACATTAATATATTGTGTAGACGCACAATATGTATGTACTCTAGTCAGTCAGTCTTGTACTTTGTAGTTATATATCTTGTAATTTATTCGTAATATTCTAGTAATTTTATTGAAGTAACATCTATTTTATATTTATCTTTGCCTGCCTCTTGACCTCGCTCTTGTCTGATCCTTCTGTACCTCTGCCATCTGATTTACGTGTTCGACTCAGCCTGTCCCTAACTACGCTTTCGCCTGATCCTTTCAATACGACTGACATCTAACTTATGTGAATGACCCTGACAGATATTGACTACGAGACTGCCTAGTGACTCTGTACCACGATACCTCTGACTTGTGTATGACTACGGCTAAGACTTGACTAATCTTATCCTCCACTGTTGTGTATTGTATTAGCGTGTAGCGTGTGAACAGGTAGTGTATACCTGTTCACGCTCCAGCGTGATACAAAGAGAATTCCCCTATCCTTCAGCATTGGATTAAGGGTGCATTGAAATGGTGGTTGAGTAGGGGGCAAATGTTCCATAATGATGGTCAGGAATTATTTTGTGAATTACAGAATTGCCATAATGAATTACTATTATGCAAAAATACATCCTTAATCCTTTTTTTTTAATCTTAATTGCAGATTATTGCTGTCTGACATGACAATTGCTGTTCACCTCTTAATGTAATTAGTTCAGTTACCACAGCAACAGGCTCTGCATGTTGATGAACTAGAGCTGACAACTAATAGATGGAGGTGCCCATTGTATGATCAAATAATTTAAAACATTTACATTCTCGCACGATCCAAGCCCGATTGTGATTGATATAAGTACATGTTTTACTCATTGAACTTAGGAAGTGGGATAGACCCATGAAACATGTGGTCTCTATTATTGTTGTGCTAATAAATTGATCATATACAAAATGCTATTTGGCTTTTAACTTCAGAGAGATCGTATCTTACATTGGGTTCCTCCATGCATTAACTGTATCAGTACACCTGATACTTGTAGTTTAATCCCCATAAAACCCCTATTGTTCAGGAGTGCGACCATCTGGTTCCTCTCTTCCAGTTTCCAGACCAGAGCTGGGATGGGATTTCCCTCCAGACCTAAACAGTGGTTGCAGGATGTTAGAACCCTCTCTAGTGGGTAGACTTACTCTACTGCTAGTGACATTTACACTATTTGGCTCTCAGTCTTTTTTGTCTTTTCAGTTCTGGAGATCACTGGGCATCTTCCAGACAATAATGTGTGGCGAGGTTTATGCGGTAACTGACTACTCCCGTTGATTAAGAAAGCAGATTGACACATTCCCCAAATCATTGAATGATGTTAAATCCCTTACCCATTTATTTGGTGCTACAACAAGTCTTCACTCTTTCAAGCACAAGTTGTAAGGTTTAGCGGAGGCACCGCCGCCGCGCTGGGCAGCATGGCGGCGGTCTCCACTTCCCAGCCGGCGGTTTCCGCCACACATGCGGAGCTGGTGGCACAGAGCAGTGGGGACACCGCCGCTGCTGGCGACATGGCGGCGGGTCCCGCAACCCAGCCGGCGGACTTCAGTGCGCGTTCGTGCGCTGACCTGGGGCCTGGCCTCTCTGGTACACAGAGGTGGAGGGTCACGCGCGCACGCGAGAGGCGGCAGGACCTTTACCTCCTACGTAGGAAGGTCAGCTGACTCTCCAGTCAGCTGACCTCAGGAGGCCTCCTGATTGGCTGGGCTTCTGGGCGGGCTGGCTGAGTGACTCTCAGCATATAAGGAGCTGGATGTCAGTTGCTCCCTGTCTGCTGTCGTGAATGCTTAGGTGTTAACGCTCAGACCTTAGCTCAGTTCCTAGGTGTTGATACTAAGGACGTCACACCTTAGTTTAGGATTGTATTGTGTATTTACCTGTGTTTTGACTCTGGCTATCCCTGACTACTCTTTACTCTGATCGATCTTGTACCTCTGCTTATCTGATTCAAGTTGCCGACCCTGCCTGTTTACCGACTCTGAATCAGCCTTCCGTTTCCGTACTGCTGCCGCCTTCTCTGTTGCCGAATCTCTGCTTGTCTGACCTTTCTCCCTTCAGTGGAACGTCTCCCACTGTAGGGTTATCTCTGAGGCTTGCCTCTCCGAGACGCCTGCCCTAGCAGACGATTACTGTCAGTGGCCGAGTTTCCTCTCTTTGCCCGGTTTGAGGATCTCACACACGGGGTTCCCATTTAGAGGTAATCACACCTCTGAGGAATTGCCGTGTGGTGGATATTTCCACGATCTTGTTAATTATTACTGTCTTTATTGTCATTTACTGTATTAGGTGTCCAGAGGTTAGTTACACTTGTATTATTGGTGATTCTGCAGATCATCAATAATCAGGTGACATCTGTTTGCTGACACCAATCTTTACACAAGTGCTTCCTTTTACTGAGCATGCACAACTTGGAAGTCACCCATGCCCCAGTTTAGAATCGAACTTGCATGGCCACAAGCACTTCCTAGAGAAGATTTGACAGGCTAGTCGAATATTAAAACGGTCTGGATTTGGAGGAACCCTGATAGAAAAGAGTGGCATGAAGACTTACTGGAGCAAGTGTATTAAAACACAATGTGCTAAATTTACATTTTGAATGTTGCTTCAGGTGTACTTTAAAAATAATGCCAAAAAGACACCAAATGTTTTAAAGATTTAATAAATAACTTTTCATATCTGATTGTAAAATAAAATAAATTAGGTGCTTTGATGTTAATTTTACCCTTTACCTTCTGTCATCTGTTCTTGCTATAAACACTTTGCCTTCTTCAATTAAGGGCCATGGAGAAATAACTCCATTTAAATAATCAATTTTAAAATCTATACATTTTTTGATAGGAGAAATTATGGAGGACACTAGATCTCTTTTTAATTCTGGCTTGATGTGGTCATGTGTCATATCTGCTTCCTACATGGGAAGCAAAAGTGACACATCATCGTAGGATCATCACCGCATACATGTAAAAAAGGCGCCCAGTAAAAAGAAAACTGGAGATAGCCGCTAGTAGACTATTGGTAAAATTCCCGATATTCTACTACCGCATTCAGTAAAATATCTGTAATCTTTATCAATATTTTACTATGACCCAACCTAACTCTTTTCTTACACAGAACCCTCTCTCTAATGATGCTTAACCCTAATTTCCCCTGGTGTTGCCTAGCCTTGATCCCCCTGGTGATGCCTAACCTTACCCTCTTGTGGTGCCCAACCTTAACTCCCTCTTGGTGGTGCCTAACCTTAACCCGTGCCTAACCTTAACCCCTAGTGCCAATCTTTAACCACTCCCTGGTGCCTAATCTTAAACCTTAAGGACCCCCATACGCACTCCTAACACTTAAGACCCCCACCTTCTAACCCTACCCTCTGATATTTTCACTGTGATTAGTGGCTATAAATGGTAAATAACGCCCATAAACGTCTAAATAGCGATTATAAGTGGCTATAAACGGTAAATAGTGTCTACAAGTGGCTAACACCCGATATTTTATTTGTTGCCTCTGAGCCCAAATTAATCTCCACCTATGGCGATGCCATTTTTACCTGCGTCATCATCATCACCAGCCAATCAGTGTTTTTTACGAACACAGTTCTACTTCTTTATAATATAATCCTTCCTACCGGAGAAATTCCTTATCTGTAATTGAGGACAGTGAACTTAACCACCCACCCAGGAAAACATATACATTATATATCAATAAATTAAGTTTAAAATAAAATTGCATAAGTTTTAGATGCAGAAGCAGAAAGCTGCATTTCATGAAACTGCTAAATCAAGTATAGTTCTACTTACAATCATGATCTTCTGAGATGTAGCAATTACAGGGAAATTATTTGCACATATTAGGTTGAAATAGCTTTTATATGCATTTTCAATTTTGTCATGAGAGGTTTTTGCAGAGAAACACACATGAAAAATACACACCAAGCAGCGTCCCTATTTCTGATCCTGTCACTAGGTGGCAGCGAAGGGTTAATTTTAAAAAACGTCTGCTGTTGTGCTTTTTATTTACTTCACTGGATGTGTCTGTTTAGCTTTTGTTTTTCTTTCCTTGGTTTTCATTAGATCTGGGTAAAGCATTAGCTGCACACACTTGTTACAAAAGCGTTGTATCCAAATGTCAGAATATAGTGCTGTCAAATATATGGAAACGTGAGTGACCAATCACCACCATGAGGTGTACGAGTGTCATCCTTATACTCTGCCTGAATGTGATACATAAGAACATCAGATAGTGATTGGGCTTCTGTACAGCCAAACAGGTAGGTAGGTGTTTTGTGGCAATAACAAGTGTGCATTATTTCACCATTTTTAAAGTGAACTCGAGATGAGAGTGGTATGGAGGTGCCATATTTATTCCCTTTTAAGCAATACCAGTTGCCTGGTTGTCCCGCTGATCCTCTGCCTCTAATACTTTCAGCCATAAACCCTGAACAAGCATGCGGCAGATCAGGTGATTAGCTGAATGCTTGTTTCTGGTGTAATTCAGACACTACTGCAGCCAAATAGATCAACTAGTACTGTTTAAAAGGAAATAAACATGGCAGCCTCCATATCACTCTCACCTCAGGTTCACTTTAAAGGAGGGAGGACATAGGGGCTGCCATTTGTATCCTTTTTTAACTACTTATGAGGTACTATGCTTGTTTTTAAACATTGACCCAGAGTAAATATGCAGATCAGCTGACCAGGCTCCAGTCTTATACACAGGCTGTCCAATGTTGAAGCCACTCTCCTCTGTTTAGGAACGTTTATTTTTCTCTCACCGTATTAAAACTAAAGAGGTTGATTGGCGAGAGCGATAAAACACAAGCAAAAAAAAAAAGCTGTACAGATGAATGAAACTTCCTTATTGTTTGGGATGACTATTCTTGACTCCCCGTTTGTGTCTAGTTCCAACTGTCCCTGCTTGGTACC
This sequence comes from Hyperolius riggenbachi, assembly GCF_040937935.1. Taxonomy (NCBI): domain Eukaryota; kingdom Metazoa; phylum Chordata; class Amphibia; order Anura; family Hyperoliidae; genus Hyperolius; species Hyperolius riggenbachi. Next base: position 105,534,555 of record NC_090651.1, read on the forward strand.
TAAGCTTAAAGTGGATCCGAGATGAACTTTTACACATTGCATAATTGTGTTCCTTTCCTATTGTTTATAGGGCATTCCTCAAGCCAAGTACTTTTTTGTTTTTGTTTTAATACTCTATTTCCCTATAAACTAAAGAAGCCACGCCCACAGGTTTTCAGAGAGCCAAGGCACTTTCAGACAGTAGCAAGGGCTCATGGGAGCTCAGTCTGGGCAGGAAGAGGTATTACTAGCCAGAGATTTCAGAGGCAGAGGGGAGGAGGAGGGGGGATTAGGTTTTTTTGCTCAAGATGCAGATAAGCCTGCCTCTGTGTAATGTTTACAAACAACATGGGATATGGATGTTTCCTTTTAAACAATACCAGTTGCCTGGCAGTCCGGCTGATCTCTTTAGCTGCAGTAGAGGCTAAATCACACACCTGAAACAAGCATGTGGCTAGTTCAGTCTGACTTCAGTCAGAGCACCTGATCTGCATGCTTGTTCAGGGGCTGTGGCTGAAAGTATTAGAGACACAGGATCAGCAGAAGAGTCAGGCAACTGGTATTATTTTAAAAGGAAAAATCCATATCCTTCTCAGTTTAGGTTCCCTTTAATGAATTTATAAATAATGCCAGTTACCTGACTGTTAGCTTACTTTCGTGTTTTTGAGTCATACACTTGCAACAAGCGTGCAGCTAGTGGACTCAGACCAGAGTCAAAGCATCTGATCTGCATGCTCATTCTGGGCTAGTGACTTAAATTATTAGAGGCAGAGCCAGGGGCGTAACTAGAAATCACTGGGCCCCCCTGCGAAACTTTGGATGGGGCCCCCTCCCCCCTCGCTTTCTGCACAGCTAAACTGAGAACCAATGTTCTTCAATTGGCTACAGACAGCAGTGAAGCACTGCATGCATTTTCTCCCAGTCCCAGCTTCTTATTTCACTCACTCTGTCCATCTCTGATGGAGCAAAACGGGCTCTGAAGACTCCAGCATCACTACAGTTCACAGCAATTGGGGAGGGGTGGAGAGGCTGGGGTCAGGGCTCTGTTCACAAGACTCTGCTGAATACTGAACTGGGACTATCTACAAATCTTTATCTGCAAAGCTTTTTTTGATTCCTTATCAGTGACTGAGCAAATGCTGACATTAGAACAGTTGTGCAGAGAGCAGGAAGCTTTTTCTTTCCAAGCACTTAGTTGTCAGTCTTTCAGGACAGGGAAAATAATCTATTCCTCTCATGGGGCCCCCTGCAGCTTCTGAGCCCCCCTGCAGATGCATCCCTTGCAGGGTCTATTGTTACGCCCCTGGGCAGAACATCAGCACAGAAGTCAGCCAACTGGCATTGCATTGTAGAGAACTAAGATGTCAGCCTCTGTATGCCTTTCACTTTAGGTTCCCTTTAAGACTAGCCAATGCCTAAGTTTAAACCTTTTATGCCCACTGCTTAACATAATGACCAGAGTCTAACTTGGAACTTCACCCTCTTCCTCACAACTTCACAACTTCCTCACAACTGTGTATGTGCAGTTGCTATAGCTAGTTTGATCAGATAGGAGATAATAATATCACTGTGACTGAGAGAATTCAGATTCAGATTTTGATCTAACCTGGATGGTTGAATATGAGGTGATTAGTCTCTGGAAGAACAGTCTAGCTATTTTTTTCTGATATTTTTAACTATTATGCAGGCTGCGTAAGTTAGAGGAAACCAAAATTAAAATGAATATAGAAAGCTCTAATATACAAATATGTCATATATAACCAGAAAAGCCAATATAAGCTATAACAATTTATTAGAGACAGTGACAAAAAAACTTTAAGGCAAACAGTCCCATACATATTTATCCTCCACAACAATAGTTGTCACTACTCAAACACAAAGGGCTCTATTCCCAAAACTTCTCATAAATGACTTATTTATCACCTAATTGATCAAAATAACCTCTCAGCACATTTATAAGCAAAATAATCACTCAAAGCAAGTTGTTCCTGATTAACTTCATTTCAATATTACTTTTCTTACCTTAATTATATTATATTTTTGCTCTTTGGGAGCTTAAACTTGAACTTCAGCCTAAACAAACATACGTCATTACGTTATATTAGTTATGTTAATTAAAATAGATAGGTAATATAATCTCTTACCCACCCTGTTTTAAAAGAACAGGCAAATGTTTGTGGTTTCATGAGGGCAGCCATCTTTTTGGTTGAAAGGTGGTTACAGGGAGCCTGAGATACAGTTCCAGTTGTCCTGTGTCCTGATCACCGCTCCCAGTTGCTAGGCAACAAGAACAACATCATCAGAAATCCCATCATGCTTTGCACAGCATCAGGGGAAAATGCCCAGGCAGTTTCTTTGATGGGCGGAGCTTAGCTTCTGTACAGCCAAAAATGAGGCTTGGATAAGTAAAACAAAGTTCTGATGTTGTGAAACACCAAGACTTGTCAGTGCTGCTGAGTAGATTTTTAGTCTGGAGGTTCACTTTAAATGGAAATACTCCTATACCATATGTTATGGCCATAAACATTAACATTATCTTCAGGATGTTGTTGAGTCATGTTGCCACCCATAGGCAGTTTGAATGGGGGGGGGAGTCAGCACAGGATAGAGAGCACCAAGAGAGGAGACAGAAGGCTCTATATGACCCAGAGCCTTCCCTCTCCTTAGGTAAGTATTTGCTTCATTTTTTTTTAACTGCGGTTCCCATTCACTTTAAGTGTGAAAGGTGTCATAGGAAAACATGGACATTACTTTGAAAATCAGTTTTCTTTCAGTTATAACTGAGAGCAACTGATTAAGTGTAAACGGGGCCTAAAGGTGGCCACTAATGGTCCAATTTCTAGCGAAAAATTGTTGGGCCGATCAGAAATTCTAATCGGAAGAGAAATCATTCACTACACCATCAACAAGCCAATCTTTGCTTCCTATCTATCACAACCAATCAACACAATCCAAATTTTGGTTTGACACAAATCCAATTGAACGACTATTTTTATAATTGTTCATAATCAATTGTGCCCATCAACTGAGATTATTTTCAACCAATCCGATCAGAATTTCTGATCGTTCGAACGATTTTTCACTAGAAATTAGACCGTAAGTGGCAACCTTCACTCTTTCCGTGTATCATTGTCTGCCCTCCTCCCAGTCTTCAGACACTCCTACCCAGCTCTGCAGTAGAAAGAGCATTTTCTCAGAATAAGAAATCAGAGAGGAACAGAGGTGTGGAAGGGGAAAACGAGAGGGAAAGAGGCTTCAGCCAAACAGGCTACATTAGTTATGTCTGAGGGGAAAGTAAAGAAGAAACAAGAAAACCCAGCATGCCCTGCAACTTCCTTTGTGCATCAGATGTACCAATAAGAGCCAGGAAAACTGGGGAATGATGTTTTATGGCGAAGAAAAGTAAGAGGATTTTTAACTTTTGGATTGCCTGATTAGCATCCTTATTACTTGCTTACCAGATAGAAATAAAGAATTGATTTTTGGTTTTATGTCTGACAGTTACACTTTAACATTTATAGGAAGGATTTGTTATGTGGGTTGAGTGAGTTTGAGCTAGTGAGGGATATCTGGCCTGGTAATAATGTAAATATGCTTTATAGACTTGTTATGAGAAACAATATTTTTGTATCCTATCAAATCACCATTGCTGTCTGCAAAGCCAATTAATGAAGGCTACAGACTCCCTATTCATAAGGTTAAGGGAGGGGGAGGGGCAGGAAACAGATGCCTTGATTTGGGAACACATAGACCACCTCTCCCTCTGATGAACAGAAGCCTCTAAACACACCCATATTGGTCCAACCCCAAGATGTGCAATGTGTTGCACAACTACTGGCGAGATACATTTACACGCTTCAGCTGTACTTCTGGACCAGACCTTCTAGAATGAGGCTCAGTTTACATCAGAACACAAAACAGACTTTTTTTTGTCCATTTTGCCACATCAGAAAATGGACAGTGGACGGACCCTATATTATTAATAGGATCCATTCACGCTTGTTGTACCACAATGGATCAAATGGACAGAGGAACACACAGTCTCATATGATGCATTTTTACCTCAGACATTTGCATTTGGATTTAAACACAGAGATGAGATCGGGCGCATTCAGGGTGATGTGGTCATAGGCAGATTTATACATAGAGCTCTCTCATGGGTTTTTTGTTCTATTACTAAAAATATTCTATTTGCCTGGCCTTTGTTATGATACCTTGCCTCCACTACTTTCTAAATCATCCCAGCATGGTGATGCAGTGGTTAGCTCTCTTGCCTTGCAGCGCTGGGTCCCCAGGTCGAATCCCAGCCAGGGCACTATCTGCATGGAGTTTGTAAGTTCTCCCCGTGTCTGTGTGTGTTTCCTTCCACATCCTCAAAACATACAGATAAGTTAATTGGCTTCCCACTAAATTGGCCCTAGGCTTTGTACTGGTTGAACTCGATGGACGTATGTCTTTTTTCAACCAAAGTAACTATGTAACTATGTAACTATGTAACTATGACATGTACACTACATGATGCATATATAGACATATGGTAAAACATATAGGGGTTGATTCACTATCACTATAGATCCCCTTACTGTACGTTTAGTGTGCCTTATCAGTGTTAGTGTGCCTTATCAGTGTTAGTGTGCCTTATCAGAGTAGCATGAGCGCTACGAACTTATGCCTTCTAATTGGCAAATACGAGAGCTCCACTCATCCTGCACTGAGCCCCTGTGGGTCCAATCACTTTAAAGGACATTATCTCCGCACTATGATTGGCCCAATAGGCTGTCTGTCACTTGACAGGAAACTTGACAGGCAGCCTATTGGGCCAATCATAGTCGGCGGATAACTTCCTTTAAAGTGATTGGACCCGAAGGGGCTCAGGGCATAACGAGTGGAGCTAACGTCATTGCCAATTATCAAGCATAAGTGTGTGGCGTTCGCTATGCTACTCTGATAAGACATGCTAACGTGGATAAGGCATGTTAACTCTGATAAGGCACGTTAAGCGTGCAGTAAGGGGAGCTATAGTGATAGTAAATCAACCCCTATGACTATGGTTAGATTGTGAGCCCCTCTGAAGGACAGTTAGTAACAAGACAATATACTATGTACAGCGCTACAGAAGATGTCAGCACTATATAAATACTAAATAATAATATTAATAGAGGTGTGCAAATCATTTTTTCAGACTCCACTGGCTGAATGCATGTTGCAGGTGTGTGACACTAAAACCTGATCACCATTTCAACCATTTGCCTGATCACCATTTCAACCATGTGTCTGTCCTATATTTTAGAAGGAAAATAAAAATGGCAGCCTCCTTATTTACCTTGCTAAAAATGTCCTTTAAGCTTCTGATCCTGTCACAGCTCTGCTCGACGTACGTTCTCCAGTGAATCTAGTTTCAAGTCTTTCATCAAAAAAGATGAAGAAAAAAAAAATCTGTTTACAGACTTGTCATCAAAGTCCTAAAATAATCAGGACTATTTCAGAGGAGAGAAAATGGAAGCTTTCTTTCTTCCTTAGCAGCACACAAACATGTTTCCTCCTTTGAGGCACAGTTGTACGTTTCTGCAAATCATTTGATAAAAATAATGATATGTTTTAATCTAGAACACTAAACATAGCATTATACGTGCATGATGTTCCTAAAACAGCTATGCATCTGGAATGCTCTTCTTCCTGTGACTCGGCAAGATCCCCTTGTCACGCAGGCATCTGCACTAATTATGGGAAAGGGGTAATTAGATTGTAGATATGAGATCACATCTCTTTTGTTAATATTACTTTGATGAGGTTTTGGAAGCCATTTCATTCTTGCGAGTTGACAGTTCAAAAGGAACTCTACTTTGTCTGTAGAAAGCTGATAAAATATAATCAATGAAGCAGAATCTGAGCTCTGGATCCTTTTAAAAGAGGCTGTGTTGTAAGTCCCGTTGCATGCAGAGTGGTATTACAAAAACAAAAAAAAACCACAACAAAACCAGTGATGAGTGTAAAGGTGGCCATACACTTATAGATTTGCAGCAGATTCGATCATCAGATTGATTTCTTTCAGATGCCTGTCAAGTCGATATACCAGTCACTGCACCTGTTCACAGAACCTGTGTGTGTGTGACAGCTGCACATATGTAATACCAATCACTGCATACCTGTTCAGTGCACCTACCTACGTGACCACGCAGTGTTATATACCAGTCACTGCACCTGTTCACAGTACCTGTCTGTGTGTGACAGCTGCACATTTGTAATACCAATCACTGCATACCTGTTCAGTGCACCTACCTACGTGACCGCACACAGTGTTATATACCAGTCACTGCACCTGTTCACGGTACCTTTGTGTGTGTGACAGCTGCACATTTGTAATACTAGTCACTGCACCTGTTCACGGTACCTTTGTGTGTGACAGCTGCACATTTGTAATACCAGTCTGTGCATACCTGTTCACTGCACCTGTGTGACCGCACGCTGTTTTATATGGAGGCAGACCCAGAGGCAGGTCAGCTGGCAGGTCTGTTCGAGGTCGTGCTGTCATGATTTCGTGCAGCCCTGGACCAAAGTACAGTGCTCAGAAGAAGGCACGTGCCATCAACTCCCAAGATTGTCAGGACGTGGTTGACTATTTAACACAGAACACCTTATCTTCTGCAGCCACCACCGCTACTCCAAGCACGACATCTGCTACATTTGACACTTCGCAGGAGTTATTTGGTGGGGAATTCACTGATTCACAGCCATTATTGTTACAACAAGATGAAGGCGCTAAGCAAGTTACACCACCTCATATGTCAGAGTTAGGCGACACTATGGACATAAGGTGTGAGGAGGAGGATGATGAAGTACCTGCTGTTGGTGCAGTTTTGGAGGTGTCTGATACAAGTGAAGCTGGGGAGAATGATTATGATGATGATGATGATGATTATGATGATACGGATATCACGTGGGTTCCCAATAGCGGAGATGAACAGGGGAACAGTTCAGAGGGGGAGTCAGAGAGGAGTAGGAGGAGTTCCTGAAAGAAGCAGGGGGATCTCGTTGTCAGAAACATCTGGTGGCAGTGTCCGGCACCATGTATAGCCACCTATGGACAACCAGCCAACATGCCCTTCAACGTCAGCTGCTGACGCCACCATAGTGCCATCACCCCAGGGCTCAGCAGTGTGGAAATGTTTGTGTGTGTCTGCCTCAGATGAGAGCAATGCCATCTGTTCTCTCTGCCACCAAAAACTGAGCCGTGGAAAGGCCAACACCCGCGTAGGGACAACTGCCTTACGAAGGTACATGGAGACAAGGCACAAACTGCAATGGGAAGACCACCTGAGGAAAAGCAGCACACAAAAGCAAAGCCACCCTCCTTCTCCTCTTCCTCCTTCAGGTGCATCATCTTCATCCGCTTTCTCCCTTGCACCATCACAATCACAGCCACCCTCCTCCACTCCACCTCTCACCTTGCTCCTCTGCCCACAGCAGCAGCCAGGTGTCTGTGAGGGAAATCTTTGAGCGGAAGAAGGCAATGTCTGGAATGTTGACACATGTACCCTGCATGGCACATGTGCTGAATCTAATAATTAAGAGATTTCTGTGTAAGTACCCAGGCTTACAGGACGGCCTGAAGCAGTCTAGGAAGGTGTGTGGGCATTTCAGGTGGTCTGGTCTTACATGGCCATGGCACACTTGACCGATATTCAGCGAAGAAAGAACTTGCCGATGAGGCTGCTTGATTTGCAATAGCCCGACTCGCTGGAATTCAACGCTCCTGATGTTTAACCGCCTGCTACAACAGGAGAAAGCCGTCAACAACTTCAGTGAAAGGACATGCTCTGGGGAGATAGGGATGTTCTGGCCGAAGTACTGGACACTCATGCAAAATGCCTGCAGGCTCATGCGGCCGTTTGAGGAGGTGACAAACATGGTGAGTCACAGTGAAGGTGCCATCAGCTACTTGATCCCTTATGCTTTCTTCCTGGAGCGTGTCGTGCATAAAGTGGTGGATCAAGCTGTGGAGGAGCAAGAACAGGAACAGTTACAGGAACAGGAGGAAGAGTTGTGGAATCAATTCTCAGCAGAACCAGAGGTTTCCTCAACACCTGCGGCAGCACAGACGGGGAGGAGGAAGAGTCATGTGGGGAAGAGGAGTCAGATGATGAGAAAGGTGTTTTTTGAGGAGGAGGTGGAAGAACAACTGCAGCAGGCATCGCAGGGGGCTTTTGCTGCTCAATGTTCCCATGGTATTCTTCATGGCTGGGGGGAGGAGGAAAACTTACCTGACATCACTGAGGAAGAGCAAAAGAGATGGATAGTACGTCTGCATCCAAATTTGTGCAGATGGCATCTTATATGCTGTCCAGCCTGTTGAGGGACCCCCGTATAAAAAAACTCAAGGGTAATGAGCTGTACTGGGTGGCCACGCTACTAGACCCTTGGTATAAGCACAAAGTGGCGGAGATGTTACCAACTCACCTGAAGGCAGAAAGGATGCAGCACTTGCAAAACAAGCTGGCAACTATGCTTTTCACTGCGTTTAAGGGAGATGTCACAGCACAACGGAATAAAGGTACCACTGCCAGTAATCCTTCTCCCATGTCCACGCAGGCAAGGACAGGACCCTCCAGCGATCTCATGGTGATGTTGGACATGCGGACATTCTTTAGTCCAATGCCTCGCCTTAGCCCATCCGGATCCGCCCTCCACCAACGCCTCGACCGGCAGGTAGCCGACTACCTGGCCTTAAGTGTGGATGTAGACACTATGAGCAGCGATGAACCCCTGGACTACTGAGTGCACAGGCTTGACCTGTGGCCAGAGCTGTCACAATTTTCCATCCAACTTCTGGCTTACCCTGCCTCAAGCTTCCTGTCAGAAAGGACCTTCAGCGCAGCTGGAGACATTTTCACTGAGAAGAGAAGTCGCCTAAGTCACAAAAGTGTTCAGTACCTCACCTTTATCAAGATGAATGAGGCATGGATCCCGGAGGGCTACTGCCCGCCCAAAGACTAAGTCAGTCCCCACACACAGCATCTCTGCCTGCACACCGTGTGACTGGCTGCCTGCCCCAAGACTAAGTCGCTCCCCACACAGCATCTCTGCCTGCAGGGCGCTTGACTGCCTTCTCCGCCATCTCCAACAGGGTCCAGGACTCCAGGCGGATTCCTGAATTTTTAAGGCTGATGCTAGCAGCAGACGCTATAATAATTTTTCTGGTGCGTGTACATGACTGCCTAATTTTTCTGGCTGCACTGCAGCTGCAACAACAAAAAAGGCATGTACAAGTGTCAATTCCCCCTCGTAATCGTTACCTTGCCGCGGTGAAGGGGCTTGCATATCACAATGAAGCAATGACCGCCGGCTATATGAGTGTCGCGGGGGGTGACACCTGACCCAAGATAATAAGGTTATTGCTTCATTTTGGACAGACTAAATTCAATCCACTGGACAGTCACTGTTGTTCTATATTTGAGCTACCACAGCCCGGAGACCATATGGGCTTGAAAATCTCTATGGCCTGCACTCTCACCATGGTGAGCACCAATCCAGCATGGCCGTCACTACACAAACAGCTGTTTGCGGTGCAGTACACAGTGAGTTTAGCATGTCAGTGTGAAGCAGTACACTAATTACATTACCTGATTGATGTATACACATGCAAGATGTTTTAAAGCACTTTGGGCCTCCAATTTAGCATGGGGTTTCTGCCCTTAAAACGCTGCTGTTCGTCAAATCCGGATTTTTCGGTAGAGGGAGGGCTCTGTGAATAAAGGTACCACTGCCAGTAATCCTTCTCCCATGTCCACGCAGGCAAGGACAGGACCCTCCAGCGATCTCATGGTGATGTTGGACATGCGGACATTCTTTAGTCCAATGCCTCGCCTTAGCCCATCCGGATCCGCCCTCCACCAACGCCTCGACCGGCAGGTAGCCGACTACCTGGCCTTAAGTGTGGATGTAGACACTATGAGCAGCGATGAACCCCTGGACTACTGAGTGCACAGGCTTGACCTGTGGCCAGAGCTGTCACAATTTTCCATCCAACTTCTGGCTTACCCTGCCTCAAGCTTCCTGTCAGAAAGGACCTTCAGCGCAGCTGGAGACATTTTCACTGAGAAGAGAAGTCGCCTAAGTCACAAAAGTGTTCAGTACCTCACCTTTATCAAGATGAATGAGGCATGGATCCCGGAGGGCTACTGCCCGCCCAAAGACTAAGTCAGTCCCCACACACAGCATCTCTGCCTGCACACCGTGTGACTGGCTGCCTGCCCCAAGACTAAGTCGCTCCCCACACAGCATCTCTGCCTGCAGGGCGCTTGACTGCCTTCTCCGCCATCTCCAACAGGGTCCAGGACTCCAGGCGGATTCCTGAATTTTTAAGGCTGATGCTAGCAGCAGACGCTATAATAATTTTTCTGGTGCGTGTACATGACTGCCTAATTTTTCTGGCTGCACTGCAGCTGCAACAACAAAAAAGGCATGTACAAGTGTCAATTCCCCCTCGTAATCGTTACCTTGCCGCGGTGAAGGGGCTTGCATATCACAATGAAGCAATGACCGCCGGCTATATGAGTGTCGCGGGGGGTGACACCTGACCCAAGATAATAAGGTTATTGCTTCATTTTGGACAGACTAAATTCAATCCACTGGACAGTCACTGTTGTTCTATATTTGAGCTACCACAGCCCGGAGACCATATGGGCTTGAAAATCTCTATGGCCTGCACTCTCACCATGGTGAGCACCAATCCAGCATGGCCGTCACTACACAAACAGCTGTTTGCGGTGCAGTACACAGTGAGTTTAGCATGTCAGTGTAAAGCAGTACACTAATTACATTACCTGATTGATGTATACACATGCAAGATGTTTTAAAGCACTTTGGGCCTCCAATTTAGCATGGGGTTTCTGCCCTTAAAACGCTGCTGTTCGTCAAATCCGGATTTTTCGGTAGAGGGAGGGCTCTGTGTAAGAGTAAGGTTAGGTTAGATCATAGTAAAATATCGGTAAATATTACCAATATTTTACTTTATAAATTAAGTAGAATATAATTAATTTCACCAATATTTTGCTATTGGCTAAATCTTGTGCCCTTTTCAACGGGCACTTTTATCACATGTAAGCGATCAGGCTCCCAGTGTCCCTCTATTTTTTTGTTCTCCTATTTAGTGTATCAATTTTTAGTTCAGATATGGCTCTATAGCATACCATAGGTTCAGCTTTTTTTTCTTTTCTTTCCTTCTTTTTTTGCATTTCTCTTGCATTTTGTGGCCTGATTTGCTGAACAGCGAAGGCATACCGTACAGCAGGGCCGCTCCACCAAATGCTGTCCAGTGCTTAATGAAAACAATTACTACTGCAGCTCCATGGCAAGCACTCTCCTACCTCACACAGATCTATTCTGTAGGTTATGATTTAAAGCACAGGCGTAATAGCTGGATTTGGGGATAAATCAAATGTACATGACAGCTGAAAAATTACAGAAAAAAAAAGATTATCTGTCAGAGGATTATTTCAGATCAGAAGTGAAAACCTTTGTAAGGAAACCTTTTTTGGTGAAAGTGGGATAAGGTGACATTGATAGAGATTACACAGCAGTGTCTGAGAGGCAGGTGAAGCTTTGCCTCCTAATGGACCCGGCTCCAAAAATAAAGAGTTTTTCAACATTAAACTGCCACCAAGACAAAGACATGTAAAAATGAATCCTCCTTTATAGTTGTAGCAATAGCGATAGTGTAATAGTGTTATTTGTGATCAAAAGCCATCTTGCTGCACTTGCTATTGTGGCAAATAAATGCATGTAACCTTATATAATGGGTCCTTTTTTGTTATTTCAAGGCATTCGGTTCATAGTGGCGGTGCTAAAGGAAATTCACTTTATATTTTGAATGCATTTTTCCCATAAGGTATTCAATGCTCAAAAATCTTGAAAATATGTTTTTTAAATTAGGTATGGGTGAAATATTGCATACAAATGAGAGTCAGCTGCTAGTTACAGACTTGTTTAAACAATGCAAATCATTTTGTTTTTTTCACACTGTACATATTTCATACGTCAAGCTTAAAGAGGAACTGTAACCAAAGATTGAACTACTGTACATCCCAATCAGTAGCTGATACCCCCTTTCCCGTATGAAATCTTTACCTTTTCTCAAACGGATCATCAGCGGGCTCTATATGGCAGATATTGTGGTGAAATCCCTCCCACGGTGTGATGTCAGCACCTAGGTACTGACATCACACTGTGAGAGCCTTGTTGCATTGTGGGAAATAACAGCTGTTTCAAGCTGCCAAAAAAGCAGCATCTCCTTCCACTGACCTCACCTGCCAGCAGTTGTCGCCATGTGATAAATGTCAGAATGTAAATCGGGGAGAGGAAATATTTTACAATGGGCAAATACTGACTAAATCATTTAAGAATAATTATTGAAAAAAATAAGCATTTTTTTCACTGCAGTTCCTCTTTAAAGTAGTGGAGTGAATGAATGAATGGATGGATGAATGAATGAATGATTGAATGAATGAATGAATGAATGAATGAATGAATGAATGAATGAATGAATGAATGAATGAATGAATGAATGAATGAATGAATGGATGGATCGATGGATGGATGGATGGTTGGATGGATGGATGGATGGATAAATGAGCAAAGGAATGAGAGAATTTGACAGAAAGACGGAGAAAAGAATCCGAGAGAGATGGGAAATGGGATGTCTAATCAAATTTCATATAATTCTTACCAGAACACAATTCTTGTTCTTTTAGAACTTGTTCTACAAGGATTTATTACAAGGATATCTAAAAAGTAGAATTTCGGGAACCAGAAAATAGTCTTAATGTTTATCTTTAATGTATGAAACTGCAAAGGTTTGAAAAACAATGTCTTCAATGGTGTAAAGGTGCATCCATCCAATAATGTTAATAGGCATAAAAGACTCAACAATAAGTATTCTTTTTAAGGTGGCAACGTCCGCTTGCTTCGGGTTGTGACAACCCTTCTTCAGGCCTTATTAGTACAAAAAGCTCTAAAAAATAAACAAATATACATTAAAATAACCTAATGCTATCCAAACTCATTGATAGAGCCTGGAAAAGAAATAAAGTGGAAAAAAGTGCCCATAGCAAACCAAATAGAAGTGCACAAGATGTAAGAAGTGCAAAGAAAGAGGTAAAAAACAATTACGATCCGATACCACATAAAGGAAGTGGAAGAGTACTCTGTGAAAGTGCAAGATAGCATATGGTGTAAGTGGAACATATCTAAGGATATACTTCCTATACTAGTCCCCCACCTATTTTTGCCTATCCAGAACTTTTTCTACAAGACATACTTTTGAACACTTTAGTGCTGTCACCTACAGACAGAACTATAGAAAATTGTTGCAAAGTTGTTACCATAGAATTCCATCCATTTCAATCAGAACAGTCAATCTTGAAAGCCACAATGGGATCTAAAACTGGATTTCAACGGTTTCATTCATCTCTATTTCTCAGTGATTTTTCACTTTTTAGAAAGACATTGGGTTGTTATATGTCTCATATAAATTATATAGTCTTTCACACAGTCTCAGTGTTCCAGAACTAAAATTGTTTTTGTTTATATCCCCTGCACTCATAATGTAATGAATGTCGACATGTCAGCTGCGGTGCATAGCAGTACCACCGCAGCTGCTTCTGCTTCTCTGCCTGCCAGTCTCTCCACACCTCGGGTGCATAGCACGCCGGGGACGGGTGTGGGGAATAGCTGCATGTCAGCCAAGGTAGAAGGTGGGTCCACCGCGGCCAGTGTTCAGTCCCTGCCTACTGGTTTGTCTGCGTCCCAGGCGTCTAGCACGCCGAGGACGGGTGTCTCTGCTGCTCTCGGGGGGTCATTAGCGCGTGCGCGTGCTCATCGCCAGGATCTTTATGCCAGGAGGAGGCACGTCAGCTGACCGGCTGGTCGGCTGACGTCACAGGACTCGCTCACCGTTCCTGATTGGCCGAGGGCGGTGGGCGTGCCTGAGGGGTCTCCTCCGCTTCTTAAGCCTCTCGGCTTCACTTGCAATTTGTCTGCTGTCGTGAATACTTCATGTTAGCGCTCAGACCTTAGTCAGTTCCCTAGTGTGTTAGAACCAGCAGGAGCTGGGAATTCACATTAAGTTAGAATCAACTTGATAGCTTAAAATATTAATTACTGTTTATTATCTGTGTATGACTCTGGCTAGCTCTGACCATTCTTGCTCTTAGTGATTCTGTACCTTTGCCTATCTGATCCTGTTGCCAACTCAGCTTGTTTAACGTTCTGTCTCCGTCTCCTGATTTTGTACCTCTGCCCATCTGACCTTGCTGCCAACCCTGCCTGAAATACGTTCTGCCTCTGCCTGTCGATTCTGTACCTAAATCTGTCTATCTGTTGCTGAACTGATCTGTCTGACCACTCTACTCTCACCAGGGAGCCCTTGTCTCTGGTGAGAGGTGCAGTACTGGGAATACCCACCAGCTCCTCTGGTGATGTATTGTTAATACTGTCAGTACTTACTGCTGCACCAATCACTACACTCAGTGCATTAAAGTGAGTATAGCTCACCTTACCTCTTGGTGGCTATTTGTATTGTTAGCTTTACTTCCGTATTTGTATATCTGTATTATTGGTGATTCTGCAGATCACCATATAATCAGGTATATATCTGCATTATAGGTGATACTGCAGATCACCTGATAATCAGAACTCTGATCTTATTAGCACCAATCATTACACATAAGCTGTACAATGGCAGCCAAAAGTTTTATGGCTGTAACAATTTACCAGTGGGGGTTACGCTATAGTCCGACTAGGCCAAGACTGAAGAGAAACTGTCACTTGTATACCTGAAAGTTTAACTCTTTAAAGTTTAACCGAGGTGACAAGTGACATGATGGGATGGACATGTGTATGTACAGTGCCTAGCACACAAATAACTATGCTGTGTTCCTTTTTTTTTTTTCTTTCTATGCCTAAAAAAGTTAAAAATCAGGTATGCAAGTGACAGTTTCTGTCCGGGTCGGGACTCGGTCGGACGATAGCTCAGCCCTCACTGATAAGGAATTACAGCCATAAAACACTTTCCTGGCAGTAAATGGCTTCTGAGAGCAGGAAAGAGATAAAAACGGTCAATAGTTCATTTATTTGAGCTCTGACATGCTTCAATAAATGTGTCATTGAGCAGAGACAATGGCGTCAATTCACCAGAGGTTACCAACCTATTTATCTCTTGGGAGGTAATTTACCTCCTGTGATATCTCCAAATAGCAATTCTCCAGAAGTATAGGGGAAAATATCGACAGAGAGAAATGCAAGAGATAAATGTGAGATAAGTATGAGATAAATAAGTGATAGTTAGTAGTTAGTTTTTCTCCAAATCACAATTCACCAGGGAAGAAAGGGGGTGTGGCCATTCGTTATTTTTTCATCTCTTTATCCCCTGAATGAACCTGGAGATATCGTGGTTTTCACACAGCAGCTGCTGCTGTGGAAGATGGAGCCTTTTGAGCTTACTCTGTTAGGCCTGGTGCACACCAAAAACCGCTAGCAGATCCGCAAAATGCTAGCAGATTTTGAAACGCTTTTTCTTATTTTTCGGTAGCGTTTCAGCTAGCATTTTGCGGTTTTGTGAAGCGTTTTTGGTGTAGTAGATTTCATGTATTGTTACAGTAAAGCTGTTACTGAACAGCTACTGTAACAAAATCCGCCTGGCAAACCACTCTGAAGTGCTGTTTTTCAGAGCGGTTTGCGTTTTTCCTATACTTAACATTGAGGCAGAAACGCGTCCGCAATCCAAAATCTGCAACAGCCCGGGAGTATGCGTTTCTGCAAAACGCCTCCCGTTCTGGTGTGCACCAGCCCATTGAAATACATTACCCAAGCGTATCCGCAGCCGCAAGCGGATCGCAAAACGCAGCCGAACCGCTCTGGTGTGCACTAGGCCTTAGAGCTTGCTTCTATTATGAGGA